>NW_017307663.1:305834-319860 GCF_000935625.1 Nanorana parkeri | reverse complement strand
TTAAACGATGACAGCTCCTTCCCGCCGCATAGTTTACTGCCCTGTGTTACATTTTCATGTATATTCCGGGTGAAAGAAAATACTGATCACCCATTTTATTTTAAAGACTGAAAACAGTGCACGGATGTCTATGGGGAGGAAAGGGGACTCAAACCTATTTACAGTTGGCATAAAAATGACAAATCGCCTTTTCATTGAGGCCGTTATGCAACGAGGAATACAAATATTTCAATTTAAATTAGAAACAAAATAAAAATGTGATTATTTAAATAAAAAAACAAGCACCCCTGTCCGGCAATAACATTTACAATCACTTTTTGCATATAATGTGGATCTGTGGAAACAAGATATAATTTTTTCCAAAATGGCCTCAAAATGACTTGAACATAAAAGAAGATTTAAACCCCCAACTGGATGACTTTTATTGCTAAAGCACTGTGTTGTATAAATAAGTGCTATTATGTTAAAGCAAGAAAATAAATAAAAATAATATATGTATAATATGTGTGTGTATGTATATATATATATAGTACTGTGCAAAAGTTTTAGGCAGGTGTGAAAAATGCTGTAAAGTAAGAATGTTTCATAAATAAAAGCGTTAATAGTTTATTTTTGTCAATTAACAAAAGGGAAAGTAAATGAACAGAAAAGCAATCAAAATCAAATCAATATTCGGGGTGGCCCCCCTTTGCCTTTTAGGTACACTTTATACAGTACTGTGCCAAAGTTTTAGGCAGGTGTGAAAAATGCTGTAAAGTAAGAATGTTTTCAAAAATATATATTTTTATTGTTTATTTTTTTCTAATTTACAAAATGCAAAGTGAGTGAACAGAAGAAAAACCAAATTGATATTTGGTGTGACTACCCTTTGGCTTCAAACCAGCATCAATTCTTACATTTGCAGGGATTTTGTAGGATTAGAGTCATGTGTATGATCAGCCAGTGTCTCTCCTCCCACACCACTCAGCCGCCTATCACAGTGCGGCAGAGCGGTGTGGGGGTGGAGACAGCGCTGTCACAGGAGGCTGAGGTCTCCTCCCTGCACCGCTCACTCAGCCTCCCGTGACAGCGTGTCAGAGAGGAGAGTGAGAGAAAACACTCTCGTGTGTGTTTGTAGATAATTGAGGACATGGTATGGTTACTGTAGCCTCAATTATGAATCAATGGGAGTGATCTATATCCCCATCCCTCCTGTTCATTTATAATTGTGTTGAGGATGAGTGAAAAGCACTCACCTCATAGTTCTCCTTTATTGACATTGGATGTATGTTTGGGGTCATTGTCCTGCTGCAGAATACATTTCGGGCCAATCTCAAGTCTCCCTGATAGTATGGCATGATGCATAAGTATCTGCTTGTATTTCTCAGCATTGAGGACACCATTGATCCTGACCAAATCTCCAACTCCATTGGCAGATATGCAGCCCCAGACTTGTAGGGAACCTCCACCATGCTTTACAGTTGGTGTAGACACTCATTATTGTACCGATCTCCAGCCCTTCCGTGAACAAACTGGCTCCTGCTACAGCACTGCATTTTTCTGTTCCCCAGTTCCTATGTTATCAAGCATAGTTGAGTCTCTTAGCCTTGTTTCCATGTCGGAGGTACGGCTTTTTGACCTCAATTCTTCCATGAAGGCCATTTCTGACCAGTCTTCTCTGGATAGTAGAAGGGTGTACCTGGATCCCACTGGTTTCCACCAGTTTGTTGCTGATGGCACTGCTGGACTTCTACCAATGTCCAGCTCTGCTGGACATAATCCAAAATGATTACGTTTCCTTGGCGTCTATGGTCCTCAACGTTGCCCGTTTCTTTGTGCTTCTTTATAAGTGCTTGAACAGCACATCCTGAAACCCCGGTCTGCTATGAAATCTTTGCCTGGGAGAGGCCTTGATGATGCAGTATAAGTACCTTGTGTCTTGTTGCTGTGCTCAGTCTTGCCATGGTGTATGACCTACGACATGAAACTGTCTACCACAACCTCAACTTAGTAACAGAGTTTGGCTGTTCCTCACCCAGTTTTAAGCCTCCTACAGCTGTTTCTGTTTCAGTTATTGACTGAAATTGATGATCATTAGCACCTGCTTGGAATAATTGGCTACTCATACACCTGATTCTAAAGGTGCCCATACACCTTACAATTATCTGCAGATTTTCTGTGGTCAGATGGAAAAAGTGCAACAGATTGGCCCAGGTGGAAATTACTCCATCCACACAATTAAGTGCAGATGGAGGAATCTGTTGCACCTTTTCCATCTGACCATAGAAAATCTGCAGATAATTGTAAGGTGTATGGCCAGCTTAACCATACAAAACCCCTGACTTTGTGCAAGTGTAAGAACTGATGCTGGATTGAAGCCAAAGGGGGGTCACACCAAATCTTGATTTGATTTAGATTTTTCTTCTGTTCATTCAATTTGCATTTTATTAATTGATAAAAATAAACAATAAAAATATATATTTTTTTAATCATTCTTACTTTACAGCATTTTTTCACACCTACCTAAAAACTTTTCCACCGTATTGTATATTTTGTACCTGGTAGGGCCACAGGGTACCCACAGCTACTCCAGTGCTCTACCGAGTCCCGTATGGCGTTGTGCTGAATGTCTTCCCCTCTGCTCTGAAAAGAAGTAGCTTGTTCGCTCACTTGCTTGGCACAGCAGCCGAGTTTTTTTGACAACGAATACAAGGCTTTCTCTGATTGGACAAAAGGTCGCTGTAATCCACGGTAGTTGTTGCAGCTACCATAGTGTTTTGCAGGATCCTTGAGGTCGTTCAAGTTAGGGTCATCCCTAAAATGAAGGGGTCTGAGACTGCATCTCTTTGGGTCATGTGGGGTGGGGGAGTCAGAAAAAAAGTGGCATGGCTGCTTTTCTGAACAATGTTTGCAGTGTGCCTGCCACCCTCTTTGTGGCCAAAGTGTCCTTGCTTGCCAAGAGCTGGGTAGGGAGATCTGTAAGGGACTGTAGAGGACGGCAAGGCTGGGTGGTTGAAGACCGATATATTTTGCCACTCTCTGGGCTGTGGTCTCCTTAAGGGGTTAACCTTCCTGACACAGGAAGCAGTTGAAAAGGTCAGCAACTCCACAGAGGAGTGTGGGAGTTGAGGACAAAGTAATCAGCTGTGGCTAGTGAGAGAGAGAGAGAGAGACCTGCTGGATTGCTGTGCTGCAGAACTAATATTCCTGGGAAGGGATTTCCCCAGGTTTGGGACTTTTATACAACAAGTCAGTGAGACACATTTATGTTTTGTTATCTGTGCCGAAGATTTGGACTTTTACTTTGAGTTTGCTGAAGATAAGCGTGTCTTTGTGTTTACCGTTTTTTGGCTGCCCTGCAAGAGGAAAATAAAAGTTTTTGTTTTAGGCAAAACCCTCTGTGCGAATGCTCTGTGAGCCCCCCAACTTCACAGGCCATACACATCTCCCCACTCAGCCCTTGGCATCCCAGGACACTCTGGGTGGCATGTCGCTCAGCTCCTGGCAACCAGTGATATCACTGGTTGCCAGGAGCTAAGCAGGATGCTAGCCAGACAGAGCTGGACAGCGAGATGATTCAGCGTGCACCACCAGCAACCCACCCCACCACCACCACCACCTCAGGCAGGGAAAGGCTAGGGATGCCCCTGCTTCCAGATATAAAATCTAAATACTTATATTGGGCCAAGCTGGACTAATGTAAATTTATATTTATACCTGGAGTTCAGCTTTAAATACGACTGAGAAAATAAACGACGCTCGGCACACCAATATTATGTAAAAATGGGAACTTATAAAAACGGCTATTTCGCATTTCCTGGTTGCCGTAAACATTTAACGATACATAAACATAAAACCAGAAAATATACAACTTAGAGTTATGTATTCTCTCATCTTCTTGCAAATCCAAGAGAGAATACAGATGTTCAGAATAAATCCAGATATATACCCAGGTAGCCCTTATGATGGTACTTATGATTGTATACTGTATACGCCTGGAGAGCAATATTACTTAATACAAGTGGCTTAGTTCATTTACAGCAGCTACGATGCAGATCGTGCAGCTGCAGCGGCTTCTAGCGGCACGGGGGACCCTGGCCCTCTGACTTATTCCTTTATTTAGTCAATAACAATACTACGAGCTCATAATTATAAGGAGTGGAACCTCCAAGGTTCACCTTATACTTGACAACAAACCATTCTTCTAAGTAAGCCATTGGTTCTTTAACTGGTTCTCAATCCTGGGGGGTGGAGTCCTGATCATTTAGCCATTGTGATTAGCTGTCAAGGCAGTCACATGACCGGAGGATGGCTTGAAGGCTCGCGATTGATTATTGTGGCCAGGAGCTACCTGTAATAGCTTTGTCAAAGTGTTGGGAGCATGCAGTGCCCACTCTCTCAGCACACAACATTGAAGTGCGATGGATGCATATATGTGGCAGCCTGGTGTTAAGGCCCACCCGATTCCTGTAGTGAGAAATGTCTCTAATTACTTCCTTTGACGTCATCATCAGGCCTGTAAAAGTCTTTCAGTGGTAGCTCAGTTCCTATTGACATGGGCATGCAGCCAGAACTATATCTGCACACAGCCCTTCCCCTACACATAGTGTACGCCAGGCTCTTGAGAGTCCAGGCAGCAAAATTGTTTTGCTGGAAAAGTGTTTTGCAGAGGCGTATCTATTATAAATTGTGCCTATAGAGTCCTGCCCACTGGTTGCCAGGAGCTCAGCAGGACAGCTGCCAGAGTGAAACAAAGTCCGTGGGTGTGTGAACGTTCAGGTGGTGCCCAGGACATGTGCCATGCCCTGTACACCACTAGGTGCCTATGTTAAGCAGCCATGCAATATACACATTTAGAATGCACAAAAAGACACAAGTTCTCAATCTTTAGGCAGGAAGTCCTTATTTGGGTCCAAATGGCCCATGTTCAGCAGCACTCCACAAAGCAGGGGTTCTGCCAGAGATTGGGGGTCATCTTGCTTGATAAGTCTATGTGTAGTCAAACCAGAGGAAAGATCACACAGGTATTTCGAGTCCAGAAGTGTATTTGATGAATTTCGCAATAAAATAAAAAGGAAGCCAAGGCATTTTGGGGACCAAACAATCCCTCTCATCGGAGGCTTTTTAAAATTTCACGGTGTCTATTGGGCTGAACCCTGAGAGCCTGGATATATCCAGGAAGGAAGCACAATGGAACAATCCTGGCTAGCAACAAAAAAAGAGAAAATATAACATACGACGGATAGGAGTAAGCGCGGCTTTAGTCTGGCACAAACCGCACGCAGTACATCAGGCTCACGTCTGCCTCCGTTCCCATTCGTTGTCTAAATGATTTTAGAACAGACCTTCTATTGTAAAGTAACAGCCCTCTGATGAGGTATTAACTAGAATTTGATGCTAATTAAGACTTAGCTGGGACGTCGTAACTCAGCTCGGAACAGATGTAAGATCTTTTTAAGGCTCGCAAGCCCCAAACAATTGCGTGATAGCCGAACATGTTCCGCCCCCTGGATGCAAACTGTTCTGTACGTTCCGCTAAAGCGTCCCATTCCGAAGCGCCCTCAGGAGAAGATGGTGGTGTTTGCTTAAAAACAGCTTTGGGAAGCAGAAACAACCCTCTGCCTTTGATTTTTTTATTTCTTTTTGTTACGATTTATGGTGCCATCTTCTTGGCACTGAAATGGTTTTATGAAACATTCATGAGTTGCTAAAAGTGTTTTTTTTTTTTGCAAAGAAAGCAACGAAACGGCACATTAACTTACTGATAGTCCGCTGTTTTATGTCAGAGAAGAGCACTAAATTATTAATCTGCGATAGAGCAATGTGGTGACTTGGGAATAGTCAGTACTTAGTCCTGAATTAGCTAGTCATGTTTTGCATTAATTATTAGGTTTTTCTTTCTATTTTCGGTTTAAAGGAAAACTTCGCCTTTCCTAAAATATACCATCCAGGGCCGCTATCTTACACGCACCTCCTTGTTAACACAAATATCCGGTGAAATCTGCGACAGGGAATTCATTCTTGTGGACATGGTCAAGAAGTCCAGTTGTCGCTCGATGGAACATTAGAATGGTGAGGAAGAGTGACCTCAGCAACTCCGACTGCGGAGTGATTGTTGGTTGCAGCAACTCGGAAAGTGCTGAGCTAATGGGATATTCACACGCCGCAGTCCCCAGAGTTTACGGAGGACGGTGTGAAAAAAACATAACGCATCCAGTGAGCGTCAGTTGTGTGGACAAAAACAGCTTGCTGAAGAAGACCGAGCTTCAGATTGCAATAAGTCGTATGATGCCAAATCATGAGCTTAGAGATAAGAAGGAACGCCTTGTCTAATTTTGTTTTTAATTGTCATTGTTAAAAAGGAAAAGTCCAGGAAATGTAAATATTAACCCTTCCAGTGGGGCTACTTCTGCACTGCAAGGGTTAACTGCTCATTTTGGTCTAGGGGGAACAAGTAAAGAAAATATACTCACCTGATCCTCGGTCCTGTCTGTAGCACTTCCAGGTATGTATTGCCCCACCCTCCCCACTCAACAATGTCTTCATCTGCTATTCTCGCTCAAAGGACAGAGCCATCTTTGTTCAGGGATCATCCAGGGTCACCATCTAATTCCTGGACTGAGATGCTGGCTCGGAGATGACACAGTCATGTAAATCCGGGCAGTGGCATCACACGAGGGTGCAGCCCACACTGTGTGATATCATCAGATGCGGTGACACCAAAACAACTGACAGTCATTTTTGCGTTACCCCCCTCTGAAAAGTTGGGCACTTGGTCACCCTCCCCTCCAGCCCCAGAAGGATGGGGGGAGTTTAGTGTGCGATTACAGTGCGTTCCAGCAGATACCACTGTGGGACGCACGGCAATTGGTGTAAACTGGCCCTTAATGTCCTACATGAACTCTAGTTACCTCTTCCTACAAAGCTAAATGTTCCACATGTTGCTTATACATATAGGTCATTAGATATTATATGTATGTATGTATGCATGTATGTATGTACATCTGTATATATGTATATGTGTTTATATGATGTTTCCACTACAAGTCAGGACAGTATTAATTGTGCGGTGCTTATCAGTTTACCCACTCCTTATACTCTACTTTACATTGATAATATGAAAGCAGAGAATTAATCTTAATTTTATCTATTATATGTGATATGCCCTGTAAGGCTAAAACTTTATAATATTATTAATAGTGTGTTTTTTTTTTAATGAAATGGTCCCATAGTAGATAGCCCGCTAAATAAAAAATATTCATACTGTAGTGCTCACCCCCGAAGGAGCCGCCAGAATAACCCGGGTCATCACTAATTGTCTAGGGGATTTGGTCTTCAGCTGCCCATTAGCATTGAACTGCCCTCTTCTAGTGCCTACAAGGCTGATGTCCACTCCAGTAATGCAATGCTGAATAACTTTTATTAACATCTTCATACTGGGGAGAGAGGGTATAGGGGTCCTAGACATCCAGGGTGGTACAGATATAGATTCCAGACTCACCAGACCTTTTTAGCATCTCAGTGTAGATCCATTTGTGGTACAGCAGATAGTAATTGGAGTAACAGATGAGCAGGGAATGAGTACAAATCCTCAGCAGGAGAGACACCAGCCATGCTCATGAGGTCTTCTAAATTCTGAGTACCTGCAGCACCGATCCATCTTCCTGGTTCTACACCTCTGGCAACAGCACAGGCCTCCTCCATAATCGAGGCTCAGGGAAACCCTTCCCACACTCCAGCCTCTGTCCACCCCCAGGCCTCAGGCCTAGCCTGGGCGGCGGCTGGACAGCACCCAGTTCAGTGCTAATCCATGGCTGGTCCTGTCTAGTCTGAGCACATGGCAATTACCTGTATATGAACCCTATCCCAGCATGCATCACTGGTTGAAAGAAACCCAGTGATTGGCTGCTGTCCTGCACATACACTCATAGTGCCCCTCATTGGTTGTCCCAAAATACATCAGAGTCACACTCCACCCAGGGGGGTACAGTCAATGCCAGACACCTGGAATTAACCAGATAAATGCCAATATAATCCAGCCAAGCTGACTACAGTCCTGGCAATCACTAAATGTGTAGTAGCCCCCTCACAAAAGGTGATGGCTGGGGGCTACAATACAATTCATCTAATGCTATATGTTTTGTCAGTTCAGTGGTCCATTAAAGCGCAACTTCAGGACGTACGTTACAAACTTACATTGGTCCAGCTTGTAGGTAGGTGCAGTATGGCCAATGGCCACTAGATGCCCCCATGGGGCCCTGGAGATAGATGCAGCTCTGGCCTGTGGAGACTCTGTGTCCCAGGAGAGTTGATTTATAGGGGGCGCCCGAGAGGGGAAGTGAAGTCAGTTGTGGAGTTCAGTACAGGAGACTGATTCTAAAACATAGGCTGGTCCATGGGAAGGACAGGACCAGGCCTAGGACTATGTAGAGCTATAGAGATTCCCCAGTTTCCCCTGGAGGGGGAAACCACCGAGCTAGGAATGACAAGGATGGGATTCCGTAGAATAGTGAGGAGCTGTAAGACTGACGATATTTGCCAGTGGGCCTCTGCCCGAAGTAAGTCGTGGACTCTGGGCTGTTCTCCTCTCTCTAATTTGTATCACTATGCAACTATCAAGAATTGTGCCGTCATCCCATTCGGGGGTGGCTGAACGTATGCTTTGTTCTGTTAATACCTTCAAGTAAAACCAAGAAAAGACTATCTGTGTGGACTGGTTCTTCTCCCTCCAACCTCTGAGAAGGTGGGGTTCTACAGGAGTGTGATGTTGGACTGTATCGTGGCTGTAACCATCTGAGGAGGGTAGGTGTGCAAAGGGGCTATGCCCAACACAGGGTGCCGTTCATGGTGGCCTTTCTCCCTACGGGGGAGGAAGCGCCGAATACCGCAGAGGCGGTTGAAGCCATGAGGCCCTGTGTGCGCAGTACTACACGTGTGGGAGTGTTTACACGAGGCCAGAGCCGTGGCCGCTAACCGTGGGGTGCCTGGTTTTGAGTTGGATACACAGGGTTACCAAAGCCAACCCAAAGGGAACACACATGCAACACCCCAAGAGTGATCCCCGTCTACATTTTGGCATAGTCGGCAGGATCAAAGAACTAATTGGTAGGAAAGGGCGCTGAGGACCAGATCCCGCCCAGAAGACGGAGCTTAACTAGAGAGAGAGCGCGAGGGTGAGCCAGAGCACGTGAGAAAAAGATGGCGTCTGCTTGAAAGACCACGAGGAAGGAGCTGAGGCGGTGCTCGACACTGGGCTCCGATTTTACCCTGTCGGAGGGTTAGCCTATTGCCTTCAGAGAGAGGAAGGAGCGTTATGGGCAGTGTGCCCTGCATGTCGCAAACTGACTCGAGATCTGTCCCCATGGAGTCGGTGTTTAGAGTGTTGCACTCTGTTATTCAAAGCCAGCGCGGAGCTGTGGGATCCGCAGGAGTTCACATTGGAACGCCAGGACGGGCGAAATAATCTCGCAAGAGGAGATGAGCAAGAGGTCGTATCCTGCCCTCCAGTACCAAAGTATGGAGGGTCGTGGGAGGTCTCCCCTAAGCCAAACCAGGTAGAGTTGCCCCACAGGGTCCCGCCAGCACGACTGGGGTATTCCGTGAGTCGTTTATCTACGGGGTCCACCCCACACAGTTCTTCTGCAGCATCCAGCGGTAATCCATGGCCATCTGATCTTCGAGTGGGCCGAGCTGGGGAGCTGTCGTCAAGTTTGCAGTCGTTGGCATTGTTGCCTGATCCACGCCGAGAGGAGCGGTGAATGTTCGAGGCTGGCTCGGGACCAAACCTGCCTGCGGTCCCGTCGGAAGGGTCTTCCGTAGGAATCCCGAGCGTTAAAGAGGCTCTGCCAGCCAGGATGAGCTCCGCCAAATCGGGAGAAGAGGTCGAGCACCCGAGTGAGCCGGGGGCGCCACCCGACTGGTTAGTGGCCCATGAATGGGGTCTAGCCCGGGCAAAGAGGTCCGTGAATGCTTATTTGCCCCGAGGAAAGGGGTTGGAGAAAGAACTTCCTCGCTTGTCCCGCTTACAGCGGTACTTCAACAAGTTTGTGGCCCTAGAATACGGGTGGGACTTTCCTTACGTTACGGAGGAACTGTTTGATCACTTAGAGCAACAGAGACAGCATATTTATCAGCAGGCCGTCTGGGAGCATATCGGGGTCCCCAAACCACAACGTCGCCTGACCGAGGACAATCCATACCAGGCCCGTTTCGGAGTGGTGTTTGAGGAATTCCACTATGGCCGTCATGTGTACAAGGACAGAGTCATTTTGCCCAAACTTGGGGCTTCGGAGGTGGTTAAGTCCGTCACGGACAGGGAACCCAGTACGGGGCGGGTGAAGCGATACCCCGACCCGTACTACTACGAACTTTAGGAGGCCGGATGTTTCTGCCCTAGGGGAAGGGTGAAGAATATGATGCTGTGATGTTCCAGTATAGCTGTTGAAAATTATATTGCACTGAGTGTTCAAATGTTTTAATGCATATGAGTAAGATGTTACAAGTTATCCATACAGAGTGTCTCACGTGTATGATTAAGGAAGGTCTCTGACTTAATCAAAAAATCCTGGAGGCAGGGCACTGGGTGACATCACACGCCTGTTGTGGGGCACGGTTTTTTTCTTGCCTCGGGCGCAAAAGGATATAGTTACGGCTATGCTCCCGCGGTGCTCGCGTGGCTGCCGGCTGAATGTGTTAGACGCCGCAGACGGAAATGGGCGGGACACCTCTCCCCATGTGCAACGTCGGCCACATTTCGGCCAAACGAGCACCGCGGAAGGACAGGATGCCGGCGCCTCTAGAACGCACTGGAATGCAAGCTGGCCGACTCCCTGTGTTTAGGGGCAGGAGGGGGCGTGGGGTTGTATTGAAGTGAATGGCACCACAGCCATGCCCCCCGCCCACATTGCGATCGCCTGCCTGCATTCCGGTCCAGTGCAATCTGCAAAAAGAGTGCTTGCAGCATTTTTGCAGATCGCACTGGACTGGAACGCAGGCACTAATGTGACTGCGTTCCGGGTGCGGGCGATCGCACTGCGGGTTAGGGGCGTGGCTGCGGTGCAATTGATTTCAATGTACCACCATGCTCCCTCCCCCCCTCAATGCAGGTGTTTTTTGGTTGGTAGATCTCATTGAGCTTGTCACTTGAAAAGTAGATCTCTGAACAAAACATTGTGGGCGCCCCTGAATTAGAGCAATGCCAGCACCAGATTTGTATTCTTTGTAGCAGCACATAGCATACATCTCCACAGATTACAAACACCTTTTTAGTGATAATTTACACACCTAGTGCCCTCAGTTTGGCTTGAACCATTTGGACACCGGTTACATCATCAGGTTCCTCTTCCTAGCATTATGTTTGTTACTGATATATTTCTTACATGTGGCGAAGCTGTAGAGTTATTTGCACTGAAAAGTCTTTGTAAAATCAAATTGAATCCTTTGTGAGGGGCAAAGTGATTTGATGTCATTTATCCGGCATGGTAATTAATTTGTATTGATATTTTATATGTTTAATGATTCACTGAGTTGTATAACCATCTCAGATGTCCTCAGGTGGCTCATCCAATATCGTTGCAAAATTCCGCTGTGTACAGAAACTCACATTCTCTATATTATTTTCTATTTTCTGCGGTACATAGACAAGAAGCAACGAGAAACAAGCTAACATCCCCAATGTTAAACCATTAGAATTAAACTTTTTCATGGCCAAAGAGCTACGAGATAGATAGATAGATAGAGAGAGTAGAGTGCACCAGATTGCATGTAAGATTTGTATCTGCGTGTGCGTGTTTAGCAAGCTAATGTTGGGTCAGTCGCCCTCCAGTGGCAGGCTGTAGTATTACACAATGTTGTTTCACGGGAGTGTTTTATCAGCCCAAAGTAAGTGCCCCCTCCTCCTCCTCTTCTGGACGAGGAACCTGCTCCAGTTAGCGGGGTTGCGGTGGGCAGGCTCCCCTTTTGTGACACCTTCCTTCATCCCCCTGTCTCCCCAGCACATACTCACCCTTCTTTCCCTCGTCTCCCCAGCACATACCATTCCTTTATTCCCCTATCTCCCTAGCACATGCTCAACCTTCCTTCATCCACCTCACCTGTCTCCCCAGTACATAATCACCCTTCCTTTATTCCCCCATCTCCACAGCACATGCTCACCCCTCCTTCCTCCCTCTCTGTCTACCCAGCACATACCCAGATTACCCCGTCTCCCCAGAACATACTCGCCCTTCCTTTATTCCCCCATCTCCCCAGCACATTCTCACCCATCCTTCCTCCTTCCCTACCTACCCAGCACATACTCACATTACTCCATCTCCCCAGAACATACTCATGCTTCCTTCATTTCCCCATCGCTCCATTCAGCCATGAGGAAAGTGTATGTAAGCTCCAAGCAGACTTCTCAGAGCTTACACAGGGCTGCGTACTCTTTCTACCACCATGTGAAAAATCTACAGAAACACTGTCACATCAGATAATGGGGGTGAGTCACATGTCCCCATGATGGGTATCTATCTTTACCCCCACTGGCTGAACAGAGCTGTGGGGATTCTAGAAAGGTGAGTATGCTAGGGAGGGGGAAACTGAAATGATCCTCCTGCTTTGACCTGCATTGGAGAAGTAAAGGGTCACTCTAAGAGAGGTTAGCCTTCCATAATACTTTTTTTTTCTTTAATTAAACTAGTGAGATGTCATTTTGTAATCAGGTGTAGAATACACACTTGTATAAGATGAGTTGGTAAAAATGGTATTGCTCAAAACAGTCCCTGATACCGTCCCTTCACCATCCTTTTTGAGGCAGGGTAGAGTATTGTTTAATTATTTGTCACTAAATTTTGGGGTTTAATAAGGAGTTGCGCTAATATTGCGCAACATAAAAATTTTCAACTACCACCATTTTATTCTATAGGGTCTTGGCATTCAGAAAATATATAATGTTGGGGGGTTTTACGTCATTTTCAGGCCTAAAATGTGGAATATAACATGGGTGCAAAAATTGAAAAGTCATGAAGGGGTTAAGTGGGTGCAGTGTGTCTCAGAATAGTCCTGATAAGGAGGTTGTAGTGGAACTTAAATCCCATTTCTGGGCAAAAAAGCCCGGGACCAGCACAGCAGCTCTACGGCCAGCACACGAGCTCCGTTTGATCTCCTCCCCCTCTTCGGAATGCAGGAAGTGATGTGTATGACATCACTTCCTGCATTCAGTGTCACTCTCCGGTACAGAAACTGGAGAGAAGCTGGTGAAGCAGGTCTCTGCTTCATCAGCTTCTCTGGGGGTCCCTAGGTGACATTAGGGGTCTTAAAGACCCCTGATGTCTCCATAAAGAGGACCTGTCACTGTAAATTGGCTATCACATAGGGAGCTTGTTTGCTCCCTATGTGATAGCAATAAAGTTAATTGAAAAAAAAAGTTTAAAAAAATTAAAGTCACATATCAAAGCAATAAAAAAAAAATTAAAGTCCCCCGCCCCCGCATGCACACGCAAACATGCGTCGAGTCCGCCTACGTGCGAAAACGACGATTACATCCATTGCGATGCACATGTTACATATCGCCGCGAACGCCGGAGTGAGAGCAACAATTGTAGGGCCATCAATCACTGATAACACTAAACTGATGAGCGGTTAAAGCTTTTAAAGCATCGGCTATGGTCAATTTTGGGTATGGTAGTTTTTTGCGATTTAGCGGGTGCGCGCAATTTTAAATCTTGACATGTTATAACATAACGTAGGGAGAACAGGGTTTTTTTTTCAAAATTTTAGGTACTTTTTTCATTATATAGTAAAAAAAAAAAAAACCCGTAGTGGTGATTAAATACCACCAAAAGAAAGCTCTATCTGTCCCCTAGTTAAAAAAAAAAATTGTCCACGTTCGGCTTCAACTCCTCCTTCTGGTTTGATGGCTTTTTAAGTAAACAAAACAAAATAAAAAAAAATAGATTAACCGGGCAACAGTTCATTAAAGTACAACATTGTATTCCCACCGGCAGCTTCCTCGCACTTTGGTAACTTATCAGCCTTGATGTTTTTTAGCAGTCGCTGGTAGTGTTTG
>NW_017307663.1:303668-305806 GCF_000935625.1 Nanorana parkeri | reverse complement strand
TGCTCTTCAGAACAAGTAAATAACCATTTGAACTTCCGCAGACAGCCGTCGAAAACCTTTATATTGTTCGCTGCCTTTGTACTGAGATCACAGGCCCGAGCGTTGACTTTAAATGGGAATAATTCATTAGGCTGGAGAGGCGGCTGATGCGTATACCGTAGTGCGGCCTTTATAAGCCCGGTGAAGAACGGAGGGGTCTGCGATACGCCGCTCCCTAAATATACATCGCAGGTGCCGACTGCTTCTTTATTAAATAATTTAAGCCGCAGACGGCGCAGATCATACCAGACAGACACTCATCATAAAGACAAATAACAATCCTTACCCTTTATGGCTGTTTAGATGCTCCATTGTCACCATTCATTTCTCAAAGGTGTTCCGGGACATTCTAGAGTGACATCAGCTGATCAAGGTTTTCTCGTAAAGTTAAAATATTTTTTGGCTATATCAAATGTTGAGTAAATCACTTACAATGGATTCTGCTCCTAGATGTTTAAACGTTTTAGCTTCCCCTAAGCACTGGCCATGATCAGGGGCGTATCTGCCGCGAGGCAAACAAGGGTGGGGGCGGCGTTGCTGTCTTGCCTAGGGCAGCACCAAAGTTAAATACACCGCTGTTTTAGAGTGGCTCATTTCCCTCACCGGGTCCTATGGAGTCACCCTTGTGTGTGCTAGTAAACTGTGTGTGTTTCAGCAAACACACAGGCACAGCAAGGCAAGGCACTACCCTCCTCCCTCTTCTCTGATCCAAGCTAGTAGATGGGCAGCTGCTGCAGACTTCTCTGGGCAGAGCTAATGCTAGTATGCTGTTTGTATGGTTGTCACAGTGATGACAGGGGAATGCTTACATTGCCAAGCCTTCCCTTTCTTCTTACATCAGGGGCTGTGGAAAGTAAAGTGAGCAATGAATGGATACGTCATACATGAATTACTTACTAGTGAAAACAAGCTGCAGTAGCAGCAAAAAAAGCAAACAAAAAAACATTTCAACTAATTGTAATCCTCCCTTCTCCTGCTTATATTAGATTCATTCTGTCTATGAGCTGATCTGTATATTAACCTTTTCAGCAACCTTGTCCTGCACATCTATACATTAACCCCTTTATTCCTCCCCCCACTGTATGTGACCTGTACGTTTATTGTATCTTGTGCACTATTACCAAGCTCTATGTTTTAACCTCCTCAGTACCGGCATGTTTTCTTCATTTCCAAAATACTGCGGCAAAAAAATCAGATTGCCTTGGACTGTCTACTTTCCAAAAATGGTCATTTTGGGGGGTTTCGCACTGTCATGACATTTTTATTTGCTATGATTTATAAACAAAAGTAAGAGAAACAGGTCTTTTTTTAATATAGTAAACAATAAAAAAAAACAGTTATTAAATACCACTAAAAGAAAGCTCTATTTGTGCCCCCCAAAAATGATATAAAATGTATTTTGTTAAAGTGTTGTGTGATGGAGGATTTCTCAGTCAAACTTGCACAGTGCTGAAAATTGAAAATATGGCCAGGTAATGAAGGGGGGTAGTGGTGGAACTATCGCCATAGTGACCCAGGCGGCCGCTATGGGGCCTAGGGGCACAGGGGAGCACGGTCAGGATGAGGAACCAAGGGGTCCCCCTATGGATGATTGCTCAGTCAAACTTGCACAGTGCTGAAAATTGAAAATATGGCCAGGTAATGAAGGGGGGTAGTGGTGGAACTATCGCCATAGTGACCCAGGCGGCCGCTATGGGGCCTAGGGGCACAGGGGAGCACGGTCAGGATGAGGAACCAAGGGGTCCCCCTAATGCCATGCGGGCCGCCTGGGTCGCTATGGCATCTCAGGCTGCTGGCTGTCACTGGCGGCTGTGAGGAGGAACGTGCCGCTGTTCAGATCTGTGCAGCGGCACGTTCCTCCTCACAGCCGCTGCTGAGTCAGTGACAGCCAGAAGCTGTGATTACCGAAGAGGAGGCGGGGCCCGGTGGTGAAGAAGGCTGACAGGTAAGAGGTGTGCAGGGTTGTGGCCAGCCCACCTGAGACCCTGCAGAGCCCACCATAGAGAGTCTTATATTAGATCCATTCTGTCTATGAGCTGATCTGTATATTAACCTTTTCAGCAACCTTGTCCTGCACATCTATACATTAACCCCTTTAT
>NW_017307663.1:274560-299057 GCF_000935625.1 Nanorana parkeri | reverse complement strand
AGCTGTGATGGAGGAGAAGGCGGGGCCCGGCGGTGGTGGAGGAGGAGGAAGAGGCCAGGCCTGGTGGCGGTGGGGGAGGAGGTGTGGCCCACCGGCGACCGAAGAGGAGGCGGGGCCCGGTGGTGAAGAAGGCTGACAGGTAAGAGGTGTGCAGGGTTGTGGCCAGCCCACCTGAGACCCTGCAGAGCCCACCATAGAGAGTCTTATATTAGATCCATTCTGTCTATGAGCTGATCTGTATATTAACCTTTTCAGCAACCTTGTCCTGCACATCTATACATTAACTCCTCACAGCCGCTGCTGAGTCAGTGACAGCCAGCAGCTGTGATGGAGGAGAAGGCGGGGCCCGGCGGTGGTGGAGGAGGAGGAAGAGGCCAGGCCTGGTGGCGGTGGGGGAGGAGGTGTGGCCCACCGGCGACCGAAGAGGAGGCGGGGCCCGGTGGTGAAGAAGGCTGACAGGTAAGAGGTGTGCAGGGTTGTGGTTAAAATGCACATTTTAGGCCTGAAGATTACTTAACCCCCCCATGATATATTTTCTGACAGCAGAGACCCTGGAGAATAAAATGGTGGCAGTTGCCTTTCTTTTTTATGACGCATGATATTAGCGTAACCGTCGAACCCAAATTTTCAAAAATACTTATTAATTTAATGCACATGGACACAATATCATACTTTTTTTTGTGGAAAATATAAAAGTTGAGGTTGTATTGAGTAAACGGATACCCAACATGTCAAGCTTCAAAATTGTGTGGGCCCGTGAAACGGCCCAAAACTCTGGAACCCAAAATTGTCCATAGGTCACACTAAAAGCTTTCATAGGTCATCAGTTTAGAGATAATGGCAAATAATGGCCCCGGAATTATCGCTTAATTGTCAGCCTGTGCAGTGATGCCCAACATGTGTGGCGCAATCACCGTTTTCATACGTAGGTTCACCCAATGTGGGTTTGAATTCATGTGTGTGCGCAGAGGTGGACAACTTTAAACAAAAAAATATTTATTTTATTTACCTCTATTTATTTTTTTACTGAACGTTATTACTTTCACAAAGCAGTCGGGTTTTAATCCAAAAAAACTTAGGTCAGTACACGGTCCGGGTCGAGGCAGGCAGCTTAGGATCAAAACGATAAGACAGGCCAAGGGTTCAGTAACCAGAAATCCAGACGAGTATTCAGGGAGCTGAAGAGGGATCAAGAGCAAGAGGCTTAGTAACTGCACCATATAGGCAGAAAAACTCAGCAACAAGCCAAGGCTCTGGGATTTAAACCCAGTGGGGATCAGGACCGCCTCCAGTTGCCGAGACAACCAGGAAGCTTCCATCACTGGGAACCAATGGAATGGGTGGAAACGGGAAGGTGTGTGCTGAGATGCTCCCCTGGTATGACTCACACATGAAGGCAATATTGGCCGCGGGCGCACTATGCGGGCACTCGCTCGGAACCCGTCTGCCGTGCGCGTGCGCACACTACACATGCGCACCCACAACCCCGCCTTCGGGAGTTCTGCCACCCAGAGGAAGACCCTGAGCCCTGCCCTCTACCCGACGACCCCAAAGTAAGGTGGCACCCTTGGTTCCCTGACACTTTATTAGGTTCACCTTTTCAACTGCTCAGATACTTCTAGATAAGTGCCGGCTTTGTATTCTTTACATACCTTATTTTTCTTTTCCTCCCTATTCTTCTCAGAGTGGCCATATTTGCTAAGGGCAGATTTATATATCTCCCTTTACTTCCTGGAACTCTGGCACATGTGACTAGGACATGTGACCATGCACATCATCTCAGGGGAGGAAAATTCCTTTCCCTGAGATCTTGTGAGATTACAGATGAGATTTCCCAGCATTGCTCTGCTGATGTAACCTTCCCAGGATGCAATGATTGGGCACAGTACATCACTGATGCCCAAGAGGACCAGGAAGTGGAAAAACAATAATTGTAAGTAAAAGAAAAATATGTTTATTTAAATAATGAATGCAAGATGCTTTCATATCAGCATGCAGAGCTGCACGCTGATGAGATTTTTTAGTGAAAAAGGGTAAAGGTCCGCTTTAAAGGAGAACTATGGGGTTAAAGCTTTTCCCCATAGTTCTCCGGGTAATGGGAGGACACAAACTAGCGTCCTCCCGTCACCCTAGGCTCAGTATACCGCGAGCTACAGCTCATTATATACTGAGACGCCGCAGCTGAAGCGGATCCCGACAATTATGCCGGGATCAGCCCAGCTGCGTGAGTGACAGCTGGCTCTGCCTATCTAGAGGCAGAGCCAGCTGTACCCGCCCCCTCCCCCGTCCGTTCCACCAGTCATCGCTGGCGGATCGGAGCGGGGAGGGGGGAATCCAGCCCCTCCCCTGTCACGGCAGAGAGCTGAGCGAACGCCGGTATGTGTTCGCTCACCTCCCGATCTACTGAGCCGACCTGTGACAGTCTCATTGTCACAGGTCGGCTAGAACTATGAGGTGAGTGAAAAGCACTCCCCTCATAGTTCTCCTTTAAGAACTAAAGCTAGGCCAGCAATGCTTTACATGTGGGAAGCTATTCTTACAGTGCAGCGTTATTCCAACATCTCTTGGACAATAGCGGGAAGGTGTATACGTCGAATGCTACTTGACATTACAGGGACGATGCAGCTCAATGGGATTTCACAACATTAAAATTCTGTTTGTGACTGCGGTGAACGCCCCAGGAAAATTACAAGTGAGATTAAATAGAACGCTGACAGCATCTACAGACAGTGATGGATAACCTGCCATCGCACAGACAGCTGGCTCTGTGTTAAGGTCAAATTTTGCACATAAAGGACAAAACAGAACACAGCAAGGAGAAGTGGAAATGTGACGTGTCATATACTTGACCAACCGTTGTGTGTTACAGTGTAGCAATAGTACTGTACAACCTTAATAAATAAGGGAGCGCGTTCTTCATCATGATAACCCGTGAGGCTGCTCTGAAAAGGAACTCCGCATTTAGTGTTACTCTTACAGAACAACTCTAAACATTTTAAAAGTTTATAAAAAATAAATAAAAATAAAATATTTTTTTTTGAAAAAGTCAAAATAAAAAAAACATTTTTCGTTTCGGTTTCGGCCTGACAATTTTTTTCTTTCGTTTTCGTTTCGGTATTTAAATTTTCATTTTGGTGCACCGCTATTCAATACTCATTATGATCCTATGTGCTGGCGATTATGTGGATCTCCAGGTACTTTTAACCACATATGGTGGGATTGTCCTTTGATCAAACACTTTTGGACTTCGATCACTTCTATTATTCACAAAGTATGTGGCATACGACTACCCTTAGACCCTTGGATCTGCCTATTTCATTTTACCTCCGACTTGCCTAGTAAATATAGGAAATCTTTGGTGTCCTTTATGCTTAACACTGCTAAGCCACTGATACCCAGATATTGGAGGACGACTCGAATACTCTCAATGCTCGACTGGTTTATAAAATTAGACTCTACTAGACTTTGTAGAAGAATTGTTGTATTCTAATCAGGATAATTACGCCTCTTTCTATAAAATCTGGGGAAACTGGTTGAACTTTAAGGCCTCAGATTCATACTGTGTTAATTTATCTATCCAATTAATTTTCATTTACTTTTAAATTGTATTATATTATGCGATACATCTTATAGTTCTCACTTATTTACTGGGAAACATCCATGTACTTTATGATTTGAATCATGTTTAGTTTACTAATTTGTATTGAGATTGTAATCCATCACGGGAGCGAGCTTGGAGCAGTGACTACTTTACAACGCTGCTCGCGGTATACTGAGACGCCGCAGCTGAATTGGATCCCGACAATTGTGCCGGGATCCGCCCAGCTGCGTGACTGACAGCTGGCTCTGCCTATCTAGAGGCAGAGCCAGCTCTACCCGCCCCCTCCCCCGTCCGATCCACCAGTCAGCGCTGGCGGATCGGATCGGGGAATCCAGCCCCTCCCCAGTCACGGCAGAGAGCCGTGACAGGATCGAGAGGTGAGCAAACGCCGGTATGTGTTCGCTCACTTCCCGATCTACTAAGCCGACCTGTGACAGTCTCATTGTCACAGGTCGGATAGAACTATGAGGTGAGTGAAAATCACTCACCTCATAGTTCTCCTTTAAATGATGCCTCTTAATCCGTTCATCTTCTTCTTTACTGTCCTTTTCAGCTGTCCCTCCAGCGCTGGTGCGGGTCTCCGAGCCAGCACTGACTCCTCTGTCCTCCTCTCCTCTGACGTCCCACGGAGTCTGTGCGGGTGCACGCTGCTCCATAGTCTTACCTTGTGCCCTCCTCGTCTCCCTGGCGAGCATCTGAAGTGCGCATGTGCCCTATCCATGATCCTTTGTGGCCACCCGACACTCTTCAGATGTTCGGACAGGAGCATGCGGCGAAGACACAGGTAAGTTTAAACCCCTTTTGAAAAAGTTTTTTTTGTTCTTTTTTTAATGTTTTTGCAGTAGATATATGCAAAAACATGCAAGGGTTTAATAACCCTTTAAGGTATCAGAAAGCATTTTTAAGATGTAACTCCTGAGTCTAGTGTCACTTTAAGTATTTGGATTCTTTTTTCACAGGGATGGACTTTCCTGAAAGCATTTTATTACATGACAGGGTCTCTTTCAATAAAAAGTTTTGGCGGATGTCCTACTCTGATATTATACGCAGCTGATAAGTAAAAAGATGAAGGACGTACAGGCAAGGCACAGCGGATGTCACTTTCCTGATCCTCTGACAATGTTCAAATGAATAAAACTGTATCATAATTACTCGGGATGCATTAAAATGCTGTAAAATCAATCTCAATCAATTATCATAATTTAATTGGAAAACGTAATTTAATTATCCACTCGTCTTTCAAAAATGCAATGATAAATCACTTCTCTGGGAAATGGAATTTGATTAACCTATTACTGGGAAGATTATTGAGGAAATAAAAAAAAAAAAGAAATGTTGTCTATTTGCATGGAGAAAATGATGCTATTTATTGGGTATATTGTGTATGTCTCTGGCAACTGAACTTACTTTGGGTACATTTGCTCCATTAGCAGTTACGTGGACTGGTCACATTGATTAGCATCATCAACAGACCACAGTTTGCAAAGGATATAGTGAACTAACAGGCATTGCAGTGGCTTAGTGTTTAGCACTTCTGCCTTGCAGCACTGGAGCCCAATTCCGGCCAGGTCACTATCTGCAAGGAGTTTGCATCTTCTTCCAGTGCTTGTGTGGTTTCCTCCCACACTTCAAAGACATGCTGTCAGGTTAATTGGCTCCTGTCTAAATCGGCCCTCGTATGTATGTATGTATGCGAGATAGGGACCTTAGATTGTAAGCTCCTTGAGGGCAGGGACTGATGTGAATGTACAGTATGTAAAGTGTTGCGTAAATTATTGTAACTATATAAATACTTTTTATAAATAAAAATAAATAAATATAAACAAATGGGTTTATTAGGCTACTTATTGGTTTACTCTGATCCATGGCCATCCAAGATGTCCCACCCAAGGTGTTTTCATTTTTATTTGGGCTGGTATCAGTATACCTAGGAGGCTCATCAGCATGCTGACTCATTCCTCTATGGATATTACACCGTGTGCTAGTCACCTTTAGCCTAGGGTTGCCACCTGTCCAGGATTCACCCGGACAGTTCGGGTTTTAAATGCTGTGTCCGGGTTTCATGGCAGCTGAGACTAGGACACAAGATGTCAGGCAATCAGGGGCAACCAAAATTAAGATAGCGGCTACTGGCCCCCCCCACTGAAAGTAGTCTTGACTGTGATATTTACATATGAATAAGCTGCAACTCATGCTCCCCAAAAAATTTCAGTGCGTCACTAGAGTGTTAGGGTTTCAATGGAAGAAAAGGTGGCAACCCTACTTTAGCCTCTTTTGGCAGCGAGAACCATTTGGGGTTTTTGTGCACACATGCTAAAATGTGCCTTTTCTTAACATGAAATCACACTTAAAAAACCCCAAAACATAATCAGGGTTATTCACAAAAGAGTGAAGAGTTTGAAGAAGTGAACAATCTAGGACAACATTGCTGAACTGGAAAGTGAGATGAATTGGAGAATTTTTCCAAATCAGTTATGTTGTCCTAGATTGTTCCCTTCTCCCGTCATCTCCAAACCCTTCACCCTTATGTGACTAACCCTGATTATATTTCAAGAGAGCAAATGACCTATACAATGGTGGTGACATAATCATTATTGACATACCAGTGTGCACTATTTGTGTTCCTATGTGAGCGCGCATGTGTGTAACAGACATGTGCGATTCGTTTCGTTACGAATTGAAATTCGTACGAATTTTCCTGAAATTCGTAAGTTCGGAAGCATCCGAAATCCGAATTGCAGTTTCCATATTATAGCCGAAATACAAAATTCCGTTAACGAATTTCGGATCCGAATTTCTTTGAAACAGGAACTAATATTACCCCTGTAAATGAGGTTGAACAACATGACAAGATTTTTTTTCAATCCGAAATACGGATCCGCTGCTGCTTAGAGTTGCATTACAAAGACAGGCAGGAAATACGAAATTCCGTTGACGTATTTTCGTTCCGTTACGAACATTCGTTATATTGAAGTTAAAAAGCAAAGTACATTTATATTGGAGTTGATGGTAGTTTTTTCGTATTTCGGGATAAAAAAACAACTACCACATCGACTCCAATATTAACAAAGGTATTTTTGCTTTTTAACTTCATGATAACGACTGTTCGTAAAGTTACGAAAATGTGCCGAAACTAACGAAAATTCGTATTTCGTACGAATCCGAATTGAGTTTCGGACACGAATTACGAAATAACGGATATTCCGAAACGAAACG
The DNA here is from genome assembly GCF_000935625.1 of Nanorana parkeri. Taxonomy (NCBI): domain Eukaryota; kingdom Metazoa; phylum Chordata; class Amphibia; order Anura; family Dicroglossidae; genus Nanorana; species Nanorana parkeri. Next base: position 292,240 of record NW_017307663.1, on the reverse strand, counting down.
GAACAAATTTTTTGACGGCGCACAAGTCCAGTGTGTACGAAGGATACTTTTTTGTCTTTTTTATTTATTGATACATTTTAATTTTTAACCACGCCAGTACTGGTATTTTATACCCCCTTCCTTTTCAGTGATGTGATAGTTTGACTGACAATTACTCAGTCATGCAATAGTGTATCCAAATTAATTTGTATATTATTCCTTTTTTTTTTTTTTTACAACAAATAATTCTTTCTTTTGGTAGTATTTAATAACCACTGAGTTTTTTTTTGTTTTTTTTTTACTATATAAAGGAAAAACAATTAAATAATAATAAAAAAATGCCTTTCTTACTTTCAGTTATAAAACGTATCAAATAAAAAATGCCAGGACAATACAAACACCCCTAAAACGGCCCCTTCATTTTTTGCACGCTGGTATTCAGGTGGTTGCACCTGATTGATCCCTCTGGGAAAATAAATACGATTCTTATCGCTGACCTTTAATACATGTAACTGTTTGTATCACATCACCTTTCACCACAACTGTCAGCAGCCTTATAATTCCCTTTATAATACAAGAGTGCTGTGTATACATATTTGTGCTTTTTGTCCCCTAAAGTCTACAGAAACCTGAATGACCTTTCAAAGTCATATTATTATTGACAATCCAATCTTCCGTCAACTACAAGCTGACTAAATAAGCTGAAAACACTTGTATTACATTACTGCACACCGCACAAATAATTCAAGTTATAAAAAAATATATATTTTTTCAATAAACCCAAATGAACACAGCGAGAGTAAAAATAAAACTACCACTGATATTTACTACTACTGTGATTGGTTTATAGTGATCACACGGTTCAAAGCCATTCTGATTGGCTCTTTGGATTTTGCCAGTGATCTGCACTAAGGATGCACCGATACGGATACTAGTATCGGTATCAGTGCTGATACCGAATATTTGGTTGACTACTCGTACTCGCCCAAATGCTCCTGATACTTATCCCGTTGTCGGAACTTCCAGTATCAGGAAGCCGGGTGGCGAATCATCACACGCCGCCTGGCTTCCTGATTGACTGGGAAGCCGGCTCCATGCTCCCTCGTCACCTCGGAACGTGGAGCTGGCTTCCTGGCCAATCATGAAGCCGAGGAGTGGGTAATCACTCTCCGCCCGGCTTCCTGATTGGCCGGGAAGCCAGCACCAAGTGACAAGGGAGCATGGAGCTGGCTTCCCAGCCAAGTAGAAAGCCGTGTGGCATGTAATGACTTGCCGCCCAGCTTCCTGATTTGTCAGGAAGCTGGCCAATCAGGAAGTCGGGCTGCGAGTCATTACCCGTTCCCTGGCTTTCTGATTGGCCTAAAAGCTGGCTCCATGCTTCCTAGTCACCTGTTGACGAGGGAGCATGGCGCCAGCTTTCTGACCAATCATGAAGCCGGACGGCGAGTCATTTCACGCTGCCCAGCTTCCCGATTGGCCAGAAAGCCGACTCCATGCTCCCTCGTCATCAGGCGAGTCATTACACGCTGCTTGGCTTCCTTAATAGGACTTCCGGTATTCGGTATCGGCGATTACCGAAAATAAAATGTTGGTACTTGTGCTCGATGCGGAAAAATCGGTATCGGTGCATCCCTAATCTGCACTAATGTCTTCAACAGGTAATTTGACTGCGTATGTGTCTAAACCTTATCTATGAAAACGACCTTCAGAAAAGGCCAGTGAGTTCTTGCTGAAGCCTGGTACGTGATTACAGTTTTGGAGAGCGAGAGAGAAAGAGAGAGAGAGAGAGAGAGAGAGAGAGAGAGAGAGAGAGAGAGAGAGAGGAATATAAAAAGATATATTTAATACTGTATATATGCTTCTTTTCACACTAATGTCAGCAAAATTGCAGGCATTGTGTGCAGGACAGGCACGTGCACACGCTCTGAACACAAGGATGGTTAAAAACACCTGCACAGAGTAACACCTTCCCCGAATGGCCATTAAATTACAAGGGCCAGTCGGGGGGTGGTTAAACAGTTTTTTCTATTTTTTTAAGTTAACTTTATTGCTATCACAAGCCGGCTGACAAGACTGCATGTTCCTGCCACTATAGAAGTAATTGGGTGGCTTTACAGCCACACAACTGACTGACTGATCAGAAAGCCTGACCCCGGCTCTACAAAATGCAATAGCAGCCGCAATTTTGTTTACATCCCGGTAGTGCCGTGCCGTAATATGATGATGACAGTAAATCGGTTAAAGTGGAACTGTGGCCAGTCTATGGGTGTTAACATTTTCACATACTCTTAGCAAGCAGTAAATAAGTATTGGAACCTGCCTCTAGATTCCTATGTATAATCCTGCTCCAAAGAAACAACTAAAAAGAAGATATAAATATTTTTAAAACAATTGTAGATATGCTTCATGAATAGAAACACATAACAAATGTATGATGGGGGTTTCTCAAATTTGCCTGCAAAGGTGGAAATATACTTTAAAACAAGTCCTCACTGACCTCTGTAGCTGCAACTACTCTGGAGTAATTTGTCCTCAATGTTTGCCCTGCAGCATCTCAATTTTTACTTTCACTTCCTCTCCATAGCTGATCTCCACAGCTCTCTCCTCAGTGAGCTGCAATCTTCCAGCCCTCAAAAAGATGCCAGCACTCTAATCTTTAATATAAACAAAGCAGGCACAGAGGAGAGGAGAGCAGAGAGGAGAGCAGAGTGCTGACACCCGGAGAATTACTTCAATGCTTCACTTGTTAGCTTAGAGGATGAATTGTCTCATAGGGGTCTATTCACTAAGCTGCCGTAGGCAGCCGAGTGAATGACCGACCTGTGGAGAGAAACACTGCTGTGTCTTTTTTTTTCTTTATTCTGACACGGAGCGATGTCAGAATAGAAAAGAAAAAAAAATTCCCATTGAAATGCATTGGTACATTACTATTGGCTATTCCAATTTGCAATAGCCAATAGTAAACTAGCATTGTACCCACCCTCTGCTGATGGACCTGATGTAAAACTGCAGCAGAGTAACGTAGCAATGCATTCCAATGGGATTTTTTTTTTCTATTCTGACATCGCTCGTGTCAGAATAAAGAAAAAAAAGACACAGCAGTGTTTCTCTCCTTGACGGCCGGGAGCAGGAGACTCCCGGGGCGCCAGGGAGAGTTAGCTGTTTGGAGATCAGTGTCCCTGGTTAGCAGGTAACCAGGGACACTGATCTCTCTGCAAGTGGCCGGAGCCAGCCGTAAGATCACGGCTGGCTCTGCCCAGCTGTCAGAAGCAGGCTGTCGCCCAGCTGTCAGAAGCAGGCAGCCGTGCTGAAAGCTTCGGCTTTCAGCACGGCTCAACCGAGCCGATGCATATGCGTTCGGCTCGACTGAGCCGCTTGGCCACGTTCGGGAGCTGTACGGGCTATTGTGAATAGCCCGTACAGCACCCCTTCGGTTCTAGACCCCATAGTGTGTAATAAAAGTCTGGTTTGTTCTAGTACAAGGAGAACAGTGCAGGTATATGCGAGTTCCCATATTATGGTGCATGACCCTTGCGTAAGCATGCATTCTCAACACTGTTGCTGGTCCTAAATGTCCTATATAAGGTGGAACACTACATGGAGAGATTGCTGAGTGTTCTTCAGCTGCGTCCTGTTAACCTGCTACTGGACCTGGTTCCCTGTATATGACCTGGCTTTCATTGTGACATGTTCTTGGATTTTTGTTGATCCGTTGTGACCTTGGCCTGTCTGCTTGCCTCTGCTTACTGCCTTCTGCCTTGCACCTTCGGTGTTGGACTTTTACCGCCCTTGACTGGTCTTCTTGACTCCGATTCTGTCTTCTGCATTGGTATTCCTGCTGCTCAGCTGTTACTAACCTTAACTTGTATCCTATCTACATTCTTGTTGCCTGCTCTAATACCACATGTTCCTGCTTCTGGTTCCTGTCCAGTAGTTTGACCTTGGTTTGAATCCTCAACTCCAAACCTGTCTTCTGAATTGGTATCTCTACTGCCCAACTGTTACTGACCTCGGCTGGTTTTCTTGAGTCTGATCCTGTCTTCTGCATTTGTACTTTTGCTGCTGCTCAGTCTAATAGGTTGGACTTGATGGACTAATGTCTTTATTCAACCTCAAATACTATGTAACTATGTAGCTGTTACCGACCTCGGCTTGTATCCTGTCTACGTTCTTGCTGCCTGCTCTGATACCACGTGTTCCTGCTTCTGGTTCCTGTCCAGTGGTCTACAGTTGCCTAATTCATGCAACGACCAGCCCCAACTGATCTGCTATTGCCTGTTACCATCCATGTGCCAATCCATGTCCTTGTATTAATGTTGCCAGTTCAATAGGTGTTGGACAGGAAGTGCAAGAGTGACCCCCTTTTCAACTCAGTCTCCGACAGGTATGTGACAGAGTGCCTGAAGCAATTTTAAAGCATATTTACTGCTTTTTAAGAATATGTAAATATTTAAATGTCAATACCCTGGCCACTGTTCTACTTTTCAGCAGAACTTCTGCAAAAAAAAGTTGAAAAAATAAAGTCTATTAAAAAGATAAAATAACAAAACCAGTGTTTTTGCAATATTCAGCTTCAGTTCAGTGCTTGTTTCTGCTTCTAAATGTCTTCAATCTAAAACACTTAACCCACTTCATCACGGACGAGCCCCCAGCCTGTGATTGAACAGTGAAAGGAGAAGCAGCACCGGGCTAAATGTAGAAAAAAAACTACTCGCCCGGCCCCGAAACTGCCTGTCCCGGCCATCGGGTGATAGGAATTCCACACCCCTGGGACTAAGAGGATTAGTACGGACTAAGATGACCAGTACAGAGTAAGATGACCAGTACGGACTAAAATAACCAATACGGACTAAGATGGCCAGTACAGACTAAGAAGACTAGTAAGGCCTAAGATGACTAGTATGGACTAAAATAACCAACCCCCCATCCCCCCAAAAAAAGATTAAATAATGAATATTTAATTAAAGAACCCCATCCGAATTGATCCAAAGCAAAAGCGATAAATTTGGATCAATTCAAACCAATAAAGTTAAAAATTCAGATCGATCTGAACCAAAAATGAAAAATTTTAATTGATCCGAATTCCAAATAACAAACCAAATCAATCCAATTTCAGATCCGATATCCAAAAAAAAAGAATAGATCCGAAATTGGGGCTACCCCAGCACTGCAAAGATTAAGTGCTTATTTTTGTTTAGGTGCAGAAAAAAAAAGTTTTACTCACCCGATTCTCGGAGACAGCTTGCTCTTAGACCGCTCCCTTCCATCTCTGCTCAAGTGATTTAAAGGCCAAGTGAGTCATCACATTCTATGCTGTGTATAGGATGTGAGGACTCCGAGGGACATACCATCGCTGGAGTGGAAGCGAGACTTGAAGCAGGTCAAGTGCAGATCAGAAGAAGGTCAACTGCAGATCAAATGCACCTGCCAATGAATTCTGAATGATCTCAGAAGCTTCTCAGACTGGTGTCAAACTGATGCCATTGACACAAACCAAAAGCCAGTCAACAAAGAGTCAAGCACAAGCCCAGAGCTCCGCTTCACCCTGACACATAAGACCTCCGATCTACTAAACATCACAGACAGAGACCGGGTGACACCCCACTCTGACGTCATTGCGGTCGTGACGTGCGTGGCCATCTTATTGATACTTGTAGGTGGCCATCTTGGTGATGGACACCGGCAGGGAGAGGAGGGGACTTCACCTGGCGGGATAAGGTATGCCGCCGGGTCTCCTCCTCTCTCTTCCCCTCCTCTCTTCTGAAACTGTCGGGCTCTCGGGCCATGACCGAGTGCCTGACTTTTCAGAGGGGGGTGACACCAAAATGCCTTTCAGAGGGGGCGACACCCCCCGCACCCTCCTTGTGATGCCACTGCTTCTATCCATGAAGGGGAAGAACCTCGAAATGCATTGGTTGTACTTGTATACACTTTACCAATAACTCGGGATTGATAACAACCTTCTCCTTGAGATCTGTCTTCTCTGTGCTCCTCAGCCACCCACACAACTGTCATTTTCAGCCATGTTACTGTTATTTTCAGAACCCTGAACATTATGGGAGTGGTGGCCAATAACAATCCTTAATGCTAATGAGCTGAGGCTTTTTTTTTCATAAAGTTGACAATTTCAGCTCGCGCCTTATAGCTAGTTTTGACGATGCCGAATAGTACAAGAGCCATGACGCAATACAGCAATTTACTGACTTTTTTTTTCTTACTTTGGCGTGAACACTAAAACGTGATCTACTGTACAGCTAATGAGCCAATAGGCATACATTACAACTGCTTTGGCTCCTTGTAATAAATTTACTTTGACCATTTTTTTTTGCAAGTGGTTCAGTGATTCATTGTGACATCAGATTTTAAAATTCATGTATGGGGCCATTTATCTAATGGTCTATAATTCTTCCTGTGACTGTTAATCAAAAGTGTAAATGTAGAACACTGCACTGATTTAATGTAATTATAATTCACAACCTTGCTAGCGGTGTCACGGAGATTTAACTTTAGAGGGGGGAAAATGTATCTGGTTTAAAGTCAGAGCACGTATCAGGAGGATCTGAACTATGATTCATAAGCATCAACAAAGGTGCAACTTTTGCCTGTTCTGGATTGCTTCTGTGCTGCTTTGCGTTGAATGGCCCTGTTATATGAACAGCAGCTTTAAAAAAAAGAACTCAATGCTTATAACTAGTAGACATTTAAGCTGAGGAAAAAATTTGGTTTGGACATTGCGTTATTTCGGAATTCGGATCCGAAATTCAATTCGGTTCGGGTTTCGGATTCGGACGAAATCCGAATTTCGTAGGTTTCGGATGAGTTTACAGATATTCGTTACGACTACCACATAAAACTATATACAGATATTAATACTTAAGCTGAATCTCCTAGACCCGAATGGCATTCGGGATCTGAATTTCAGAATTGCATTCGGGAGCTCCCCAATGCCATATGGGTCTAGGAGCCTCAGCTTTAATATTATATGTATACACTGTATATGGCTCCCATGTTGCCGTAGCGAAAATTCGTTTCGCTAAACTGAAAAACAAATCTGATTGGCCAGAAAAGTCACATGTCCGATTCAGTTTTGTTTTTGAACGAAGCTCTGACGGGATCCGAAATTCGAAAATGGAAATTCGGATTCGGACACATTCGGATGCATTGGGATTCGGAAATTCGGATGTGTCCGAATTTCAGAAAATTCGTCCGAATTTTGATTCAGAACGAAACGAATTGCACATGTTTAATAACTAGGAATGAGCAAAACTGAGAGTCTTCATTTATGTGATATATTGGTGAAAATCTGAAGATTTTGGCAAACTTTTGCCATTTCACTAAAATGCATTGGGCTCAATGGGTATGGCAAAATTAACCACTTGATGACCGGGGTGTTACACCCCCTTCCTGCCAAGGCCATTTTTCAGCATTCAGCGCTGAGGTACTTTGAGTGACATTTATTCAGCCATGCCTTACCAAAATTAATGTTATATCTTTTTTGGGGGACATATGGAGCTTTCTTTTATTTAATCACCACTGGGGTTTTTTTTTTTGGTGTTTTTTTTTTAAAGAAAACAGAAACAAAAATTTGGAAAAAAACTGTTTTCCCTACGTTATGTAATAAAAAATTTATTATTACCCAATTTTTGGGGGGTAAAATATAAAAGACGAGGTCACGTCGGGTAAATAGGCACCAAACATGTCAAGCCTTAAAATCGCGTGCGCCCGCAAAATCACAAAAAAACTACCATACCCAAAATTGTCCATAGACAACGCTTTAAAACCTTTTACCTCTCATTAATTTAGTGATTTATGGCCCTAGAATTAATTTCTCGCACTGTGACGTTCCCGGTGGAGTGTAACGCAATAGTCGTTTTCACCCGTTGCGTATTTGCATTTGTATGTGTGTGTACATGGGGGCAGGGGAATTTAAACACTTTTTTTTTCTTTATTTCGCATATATTTCTTTTATTTTTTTATAGGTTACTTTAAAGTGACATTAAAGTCTAAAAAAAATTCCTTCCCCCCAATGTTAATGTTAGCACTTACCTTAAATTATGTCTCTTAATCCGATCTTCTTCTTCTTTCCTGATGTTTTCTGACTCCTCTCTGCTTGCAGGCACTTCCGATCCAGCGGTGTCTGCATGGGGGTGCACGCGTCCATAGACTTACCTTGCGTCTTTGCTCGTCTCCCGGCCGAAAATCCGAACTGCACATGCGCCGGGCCCCAAGATGCTTTGCGGCCACCCGAGCAGTTCCGGATTCTTGGGCGGGAGCACGCGACGAAAACAGGGTAAGCTTAAACCGGTGTTAAAGCGTTTTTTTAAAAAAACTTTTTGCCTATATCTACTGCTTGCTAGCAGTAGATATAGGCAAAAAAACGTAGGGTTTAGAACCCCTTTAATTTTTAAACTTCCTTTTTTTTTTGCTTTATTGCTATCACATAGAAACGAGCCCCCTATCTATTAGCACACATAGAGTGGCAGGTCCTCTTTACAGAGACATCAGGGGTCTATTAGGACTAGGGTTGCCACCTGTCCAGGATTCACCTTGGAAAGCTGAATGCTGTGTTCAGGTTTCATGGCAGCAGAAACCCGGACACAAGATGTCAGGTAGACAGGGGCAACCAAAATGAAGATAGGGGCTACTGACCCCCCACTGAAAATAGTCTCAACTGTGATATTCACATATGAATGAGTGGCGCCATTTACATATGAATAAGCTGCGACTCATTCTCCCCAAAAAATGTCAGCTCATCGCTAGAGTGTTCGGGTTTTCGCTTGAAGAAAAGGTGGCACCCTAATTAGGATCCCAAAGAAGCCAATGAAGCACAGATCTACAGCAGCCGGAGAAATGACAAGCTGAAAGTGATCAGAGGGTGATCGGAGGGGAGATCAGCAGGTATAATTGGGCCCTCGGGGATAGCCGGCAGCTGCGGTGGAGGGGAGGTCCACACACTCCCATGCACCATACAAGTGATCAGGCGGCTCTATAACCTCCCAATTGCTTGTATGCAACAACTGTCGCAATGGTTACATATGCTGCTCCCAAACATACACCCGGGGAAGTCACGTGGGAGCAGGAAAGTATGTTTAAAAACAGCCATCCACCATTAAGAGTCCGCAGTCTATCCATTTAATTACAACAGCCGGATGGCAAGCAGTTAGGGTGTATCTAAACCTAAAAGCTAAAAAAATATTACATTGCAGTTTACCAGTCCATAGATGTGGTGGCTGCATTAGTTTTTTTTTTTCTCAGGCTTAAAACATGTTCACTAAATACAGAAACTGCTTGTACATCTTGCCAGCAATGCAGTGTCCTTGTAACTTCCTGGGAGTTGAAAATGATGAAAAAACATTCTTATCTTTCTTTATTGAATGTATATACTGTACATATCAATCCTCCATATAATGGAGATGATCAAAGGCAGACATGGCAATGCCCTCAGTTCCATATAAAGATATAGCGTATAGCCGGGGGAACCCTTCAAAAATCAGCCCATAAGTGTCTATCACTTGTAATTCTAAAACATGCTTCATTACCTGCAACAGAACCCTTTCATGTGTCTTTTGCACCAATAGCATTAATGCTCCATAAGGAACGATGGAAGATGCAATGCGTGAATGTCTTTCATCTAAATATTTTGCCCTAAAGGTGTCCCTCTTATCTCAGCAAGGGGGGGTGGTGCTGAATAAATGATTAAATTTCCAGGACGGAAGGTACTGTACTTTTTTTTTCTTGGCCCCCACCAATACCATCCAGGACATATATACCCCTTTGTTCTGTGACTTCTAAATTAACCGGGGACATAAAATTCCACCTAATCTCATTTCCTCCACACAACATGAATTTTTAACAAACTCGTTCCTTTCAGTGGCTTTCACGGCCATAACTTTTAATTTTACCGGAGCCGTCCTTCTGAAACATTCCATAAAGTTAAAACAGCCTTAATCCCCCAGGATAAAGAGTGATTTACATTCATCTGCATAGAGTTTGCACAGATTAGCTGCTAATCCTATGCACATGACTGCTGCATATATATATGTATTTTTGCATAAAAGCCGCATAGGCGCTTTTCCAAATCTCATTTTCATAAATAAAGAGTGCAGGGCCTGACAGGAAATTTATAGAAGCCTGATTATATGAGAGCTTGCCCTGAACGGTTTAAGATTTTGTTCGAGACCTAAAGTGGACCGAGCATTCAATTGCAGAAAATTGTTGCCTTATATCAGAGGTAGGAAACCTTGACACTCCACTACAAGTCCCATGAGGTATTGAAAAGCTTTGACAGCCGCAGGCATGACTTCTGAAGGCAGAGACATGATGGTGTTGTAGTTTCACCACAGCTGGAGAGCCACGGTTGCCTACCCCTGCCTTATACTTACCCTAATTTTCCTTTCCTGGCTTCTCCTCATCAACATACCAATGGGTCAGCTCCACCCTCTGACCCTACTCATAGCTAATAAAAAGTGAGTCCCCTCCTTCTCCTTTGCATACCTACCTGGCTTGCGATAGGACTTTCAGGGAGGGAAATTGTGCTGGCCAGGAAAAGAAAATTATGGTATAATGCAACAGCTTTCTGTATTTCTGGCCTCATTATGTCAGTATGTCAATGGGAAATAACTAGCAATCTAAACTGGTCTAAGGGATGGAAAAAATATATATAGAAAAAGTCCACACAAAAATGACCATGCCAAAAGGGAGACATCTGAACTGGAAATGCAGATCCTGCAACGCAAGCCTAAGGAATTTTTGATGACAGTTGGCTGCAGGAATATACATTCACAAAGTGTATATTGCTGCAGCATTGGTTTCTATTGAAAGAAACCAATTCCTTTCCTCTGAGGAATGATCCTTGGGTTCCTCTCCAGTAGATCTAAAATTCTTATTGACCTGGACTATAGGCACATGTTTAATTAAATTAAACTTGTGATTCTCTACTTCCCGACCAAAAGGGCTGCTGCCTTCTTCGGTTTTCCTGGGGAAGCAACCCCTACTTGCCCCACTGTAACTCTCTGGATTGCTTCTTCTAGTGTCTTGCCACAGAGCACCTTACACAAAAGAAGGTATTGTATATAGGCCCTGTTTTCAATTAGATCCACCAACTAGGGCCTTAGCCAAAGTATGTGCTTTGCTGTGACTGAGAAAGACATTAAGCATGCTTGAAAGATGACCATGTCCACCTCTGTCACAAAGTCTATGGACAATTTTAGCTCCTCTAAAGCTGTCACATTTGATTCTGTCTGTTCTGGATTTTAATGCTGTTTCCACATTCCCTGCCCACGTCTTGAGGGCTCTGAGGATTAAGGTAGGAGCCACTGAAGGCATCCAGTCTCTGGTCCATCAAATCCTTAAATGTCACAGAATAGTCCAACAGTAGGGTGACATGCCTGGCCATACACTGTAGGGCTCTTTTGGTGGTGAATCCCATGCTTCTAAATCTGAGATATAGGGGGTGATTTGCTAACCTAAACACACGCACGCACTAGGTGCGTGTGATTTTTACACAGCAAAACGTATTTATCAACCAAAAAGTCTCTAAAAGCATATTTCCACTAATGCCATATATGGAAAAATCATGCACATGATGCATATATAATGCCGCTTCACAGTTTAGACAAAAATGGTTAGCTCATGCATTTACATTCCTGCATTCATCAATGCAAGCAACACAATGTAGAGCTAATTTACACAACATCACCTTGCAATTCATGCTTGGCTTTGCACAACACACCTGCTGGGTGTGTACACACTACAAAGGTGTTTAGATTCTACCCATAGATCATGCTGGGAGGGAACACACTACAGAGGTGTATACATGTTCGTGGTGTGTTTATAAGGTTAGTAAATCAACCCCATAATCTTCGATACCTAGTTCTGGATGTTGACTCACCTGCCTGGCCTAGCCCATTCTTCCATCATTTATTTTATTTTGAACCTCAAAGGAGTGATCTGTATGCTATTGTTTTGAAAATGCCTCTGCACATTGTTGGATGTTTAAAGTAAGCACAGTACACCAAGTATCGGTGCTGTGTGCCCCAGATAATCAGGAAGTCGGGCGGCGGATCATGACCCGTCACTCTGCTTCCTGATTGCCTGTGAAGCCGGCGTTCTAACGAAGAACACCGGCTTCACTTGCCGAGGCTGTCTGGCTTCTTGACGAATCAGGAAGCCGGGCAGCTGGTCATGAGGTGCTGTCTGGCTTCCTGATTGGTCAGAAAGCCAGGCTGCCTAGCAACAAGTGAAGCCAGGCGGCATGACATGACCCGCCTCCCAGCTTCCTGATTGGCTAGGAAGCCGGCATCACTTGTTGCTAGGTAGCGTGGCTTCCTAACCTAATCAGAAAGCTGGGATGCGAGCCATGACATGCCGCCCGGCTTCCTGATTTGTTAGGAAGCCAGGCTGCTTGACAACAAGTAAACAAGTAAAACTGGCATCCTAGCCAATCAGAAAGCCGGGTGGCACGTCATGACCCACCTCCCAGCTTCCTGATTGGCTAGGAAGTCGACATAATTTGTCCCTAGGCAGCCTGGCTTCCTGACCAATCAGGAAGCCGAGAGTTGGGTCATTACATGCTGCCCGGCTTCCGGATTGGTTAGCAAGCCAGGCTGCCTAGCAACAAGTGAAGCCGGCTTCCTAGCCAACCGGTAAGCCGGGAGGCGGGTCATAACCCACCGCCCGGCTTCCTGATTAGAAAGGAAGACGGTTCCATGCTCCCTCTGCACTTTCGGTCAGAGGAGGATATCCCTGTGACCGGAAGTTCCGGTATCGGAGGTAAGTATGGAACCATTCGTAAGCGTCCAAATACTCGGTATCGGCACCAATACCAATACTAGTATCAGTATCGTTGCATTCCTACTCATAAGTAATGATTTATGCTGCACTTATGAGATCACTAGGGATCACAAAGTGCTAGAAACAGGCATATTCATTGGAATTAATAGGTTCAATTTACAAAACTTTAACTAGGGTGAGAATCTCTATTCTCAGCCATGTGTCTGTCATATTTAAACCTTATTGGCTCTCATTTAAAAAAAAAGGGATTCTTATTCTAGTGCGTTAGCTTTGTGAACTGAGCCTAATGTGCTTTAAAAGTAGTTTTCCTTTCAAAAAGGGAGATATTTTTGAACCACAGTTTCAGTGTCTCCTCTTGCCCTGGCTAGCCAAAATCCACATACTCTTTAGAGTCACAATATCATACTAATAAAACAGAGCAGGAAAGGGTTAGCGGAATGAAATGTAAATAGGAGAATGCCTTTAAGGTATCCCGCCATGCAAAACTATTTCATCTCTTTCCTTGCTCAGGAGTTTTACCCCCGACCTTCCCATTCATCTTCCTACTTTCGGGTGTCATCACATTTCCTGTGCACTTTTTTTTGTAGCGATTCACTTTATCATCCCAGTGATAGAAGCAAGATTTTATTTGAACTATGGATCCTTGCATTCTACCATCACAAATCTGCCACGTAAAGGTCATTTCTGTATACAGCACTTAATGGAAAAGGAAAAATAAAGAATGAAAATGGTATTCTGGCTGCAGGCCGCAAAAGACGGACGATTAAAAGTCAGGTCCTTAGAGATATAAGAATTATTCAATAGAGTGATGTTGGAGACTGTCCCTTCCTATGGTGCATGTTAAGTAGGTGCGCTTAAAGGTAAACGTCAGTCAAGCAGTTTTGTATTTAAAGGGATGTACAAGAACATTAACATTATTGCCAAAATGAGAAAAGTCCTCGTCCAATAGTTCTATATTAAGGAAGAACCCTGGGACCATGCAAAAAAAATGAAACAAATTTCTGACTTTTAAAGTCAGAATTCTGAGTCTTAAAGTCCGATTTCTGTGTTTAAAAATCAGAATTCTGTGTTTAAAATTCTGAGTTTTAATCTCAGGATTATGACTTTTAAACACAGAATATTGACTTTCAAAGTCATCATTTTGTTCCATACTTAATTACCATGGCCTCAGGGCTCTTCCTCAGAATTCTGACTTTTAAACACAGAATTATGACTTTAAAAGTGAGAATTTTGTTTCACTTTTTTAGCATGGCCCCAGGGCTCTTCTGTACTTCATAACATTTATTAATTTATTTCCTTATTTTTAAAACAGTAAAACACAATAAAAGAAGGGAAAAAACGTGACTGAAGCAAAAATCAAAGTGTAAAAAGGAAATAAGTAGGACTGTTTGTTGCCATGCCTACTGTTCAAAGAGTTGACTGTTTGCTCAAAGGAAAGATGCAAATAAAGTTAAGCTATTACATTTTTTACCCTATATGGAACCTCTTTGATTTCTCCAGTCACTGAGCCATGGGGGGTGATTTACTAACCTAAACACACGCACGCACTAGGTGCGTGTGATTTTTACACAGCAAAACGTATTAATCAACCAAAAAGTCTCTAAAAGCATATTTCCACTAATGCCATATATGGAAAAATCATGCACATGATGCATATATAATGCCGCTTCACAGTTTAGACAAAAATGGTTAGCTCATGCATTTACATTCCTGCATTCATCAACGCAAGCAACACAACATAGAGCTAATTTACACAACATCACCTTGCAAATTCATGCTTGGCTTTGCACAACACACCTGCTGGGTGTGTACACACTACAAAGGTGTTTAGATTCCACCCATAGATCATGCTGGGAGGGAACACACTACAGAGGTGTATACATGTTCGTGGTGTGTTTATAAGGTTAGTAAATCAACCCCATGGACTCTAAAATGTAGGGATGTCCAGATACCAGTTCAGATATCAGTGCCGATACTTGGTATTTTCATGAGAACTACCAGGGTCGCTACAAATATTCGTTTGTATTATAGAATACTTCTTATATATACATAATACCAGTGACGTGCGGTACCTCTTGTTCCGGGTGAGGCATTCCGCAGCCTCGCCCCCAGCACGTCCCGCCCCCTGATAGCCAAAGCCCCAGCCCCTGTCTGACGAAGCCCCACCTCCTGCCTGATGAGGCCCCGTCACCCGTCTGAAGAAGCCCCACCCCCAACACATCCCCAAGCTAGTGTAAAGGAGGAAGGGAGGAGCCTCCCTGTCCCTCACTTGTTTGTCACTGCTGAGGCATCGAGATCGATGGCCTCAGTGTTTTTTTTTTCCTTTCTTTTTTTGATTGGACAGCTTGGACCAATGGCCCTTTGCCATTGGTCCAAGCCACCCACAGAGCTCACGCCTCTAACAAAGCTCTGGCTTCAATAGTTAGGTTACACAAGTAGTGGGGAAGCCTGCTGCTGTGTAACCTAACTACATGTCAAAAGCTGGATGCAGCACCGCCTGTAATTAACAGCCAGCACTCCGTCCATGACAGGTCACACAGTGGGGAGGATCTCCCTGCGGTGTAATCTGTTAGATGCCGATCTGAATGGAGACAAAGCTGTCAGCTTCAGACTTGAAGCTGACAGCTTTTTCCTCCATAATACTAGGTGAGGCTCTGGCTCACCTGCCTCACCTGACCACACATCCCTGCATAATACTAAAACTGATGCTCCAAGACCCTGATTGGAGTCGGAGTTTCCGAATAGCATTCAAGAACTCCCAAATGCCATTGGGGTCTGGAAGCCTCAGCTTTAATATGACTCTCAGATCAAATTGTTGTTTGGAGCTTCCGAATGGTATTCGGAAATTCAAAAAATAGGACACCCGAATGCAATTCGGGTCTAGGAGATTCAGCTTTATACCTGTATATGGTTTTCTGTGGTATTCACAACGAATATTCGTACTCATCCGAAACTAACGAAAATTCGGATTTCTCCCGAATCCCGAACCCAATTGAATTTCAGATCCGGATCCCGAAATAACAAAATATCCGAACCAAATTTTTACGCAGCTTACATGTTTAAGGAACATGACCAGTTCAAATCATCTGCAGTGTTTCGCAAGTGTGCACATTGGATTGTGGCCTTTCAGCTATGACTAGTCATGTGTGTAAATGTCAATGTGCATTGCCTGTGTACTATAGTGTGCATTGGTGCTGGGATCCTATACAGGACAGGGAGGGTATTCAAGTTGTTTCCCTTCTTGTGGATGGTGCTGTGAATTCTTGCCAGCTACCCTATACATGAGAATTACATTGTCCTGTCTTGTTCCTCACTGACCCAGATTGCCCAACACTTCCCTCATTGCCAACCTTGTTCCTGTTATTCTTATCTGCCGCCTGCCCTGACCCTGCCCGGACTTTGACCGCCTTTGCCTGCTGTCTGCCTTGACATCAACCTGAACTTTGACCATCTATAGTGCTGTTAACCTTTCTTCACATCATAGCTATCCTGCGACCCCCTTGGAGGTGCGATCCTGAGGCCCGCAACCTTTTGACATCTTACAGCAAACTTGCCCGGGGGCCACTTCTTGCTTCTTCAGAGCTCTGGTGAAGGCCCGGGTGTTACTTAGACTCCTTACCTCAGGCTTTTCCCATTCCAAAACCATGGGCCTTAATATGTAGTTGGCCACCCTTTGCAGCTATGACAGCAAAAATTCTTCTGGGAAGGCTTTCCACAAGATTTTGGAGTGTATCTGTGGTATTTTTGTTCCTTTTTAGCCAAAATGTAATTGGTAAGATTGGGCACTGATGTTGGAAGAGGAGACCTGGCTCACAGTCATCATTCCAGTTCAATCCAAGGGTCTTCAGTAGGGTTGAGGTCAAGGCTCAAACAAGCCACTGGAGTTCCTCCATAGCAAACTCATCAAACCATGGCTTTATGGAGCTGGATTTGTAAACAGGGGCATAGTTATGCTAGAAACAGAGAAGGGCCGCCCAAGACTGTTGCCATTGTATAAAACGTCTTTGTATGCTGTAGAAGTAACAGTACTCTTCACTGGAAACATACTTTTGACCATATAGGTAGGTGAAGGAACCACTGATGGTTCCTTCACCTACCTATATGGTCAAAAGTATGTTAAGTATCAGACTAGCATAGTGCCATGTATTCATAGTGTCTAAATAAAGGCGTTTTGACCCGTTGGACTTGGTGTGCGGGTGACTACTTGCATATTTGGATATACAACTGCTTCACCACTGAGCGCAAGGCTCCGTCTTTCTTTTTAGGCTGTAGCTGCTTTTTATACACTTTAATTAAATTTAGAGTTCAATTGGACTTTAAGCAGCACATAGGTCTGCAATAAAAACTTGACAGGACTTCTAATACTACATTATCCATAAAAAAATATTGAGCTATACATGCACTTTAAAAAAAAGCTGTAGTTACAGGCATTATGGACTAATTAATCTTCATATTTTTCAAAGCACTTTCTTTTGAGCAGCACAATTTATCCTGCTTCCCTCTCCCCACAGTGACTTAGCTGCCTTCTAAACTATAAAGTAAACTCCAGGAGTGTGAGCTGAGGTGTTGAGAGAACTGACTTGGATGACTCCATTGCTTTTCTTGTAAATTTGAGGAGGAATTGCCCTGTAGTGCCTGCAGTTACAGAGGTCATTAAGGGCTTTTTTTAAAGCACATTTACAGGTGTAGAATGTGCTCTGATTTGGGGGTGCCCTTAAATTACTGATGAACAACTGAATCTTAAATAAGTGTCGGGTTTATTTACAAATAGGGATATACATACATTCTAATACAATTAAGGGGATTGGAAGGGGAATTGGGGATAGGAATTGAGGTTAAGGATCCTACAGCTAGCTACACCATTCTCTCTCTCTCATTCACACAAGCCATGGGTTTTTCTCTGTTCTCC
>NW_017307663.1:264672-272431 GCF_000935625.1 Nanorana parkeri | reverse complement strand
GGTTTTTCTCTGTTCTTCGGACACGCCTCTCCAGCAGGTCTCAGCGAATCACATTCTTGATTGCAGAGTTCAGAAAGACTTGTCTTGTCCAAAGGTCTTGCTTGTCAGCTAGGTTAGTGTCACACAGGAAGAAGGTTCCATCATATGCCCCTGCCCCCATCCCAGCATACATGCCTTGTTGACACAGGTGAGGGCAGTAAATACCAGCAGGGGGTCGGGCTTGCCCCAGGACATGACAGTCCAGCAGATCTCCTTTGATCAGTGTCCAGCCCCAAGAACCCTTTGATGGTCTTCATTTGCATATCAAACAGCACGGGCAGCTCACGATATTAAGGAACCTTTCCATCAAAGATGTATCATAGATGTCAATTATTTTAGCTTCCAACAACAGGTACTCCCTCTACACGTTCAATAGACATTAGCCAACATAGGGGGTGATTTACTAACCTAAACACACGCACGCACTAGCTGCGTGTGATTTTTACACAGCAAAACGTATTTATCATCCAAAAAGTCTCTAAAAGCATATTTCCACTAATGCCATATATGGAAAAATCATGCACATGATGCATATATAATGCTGCTTCACAGTTTAGACAAAAATGGTTAGCTCATGCATTTACATTTCTGCATTCATCAACGCAAGCAACAGATGATGAATTCATCAACGCAAGTTACACAACATCACCTTGCAATTCATGCAGGGCTTTGCACAACACACCTGCTGGGTGTGTACACACTACAAAGGTGTCTAGATTCCACCCATAGATCATGCTGGGAGGGAACACACTACAGAGGTGTATACTTGTTCATGGCGTGTTTATAAGGTTAGTAAATCAACCCCATAGAGTCCTTACCCAATACAAAATGTAGGCAATACCATATAACTGAAAAGAGTTTTTGCTTTCTTTTTCTGGAGTTGATAAAAATGTACAGCATTCCTTATCTGCAAAAATAAAAAATATATAAAAATACATTTGGTGCAGGCTTGTAAAATGTCATTATTCTATCACTTTAAACAAATCCTCTTCTCCTGTATGTGATTCAAGCTTTAATGAAAACACCGTTTGTTCATTATCTGTATTGGGGAATCAGCATCAGAATTTAGCCATATTCACATTCCTGCCCGCGCTACATAAACACCCATCCACTTAGAACTTCTCATGTGAGTTAATGATGCATCCTTAATGGCCCATTGTAACGTGATGGGAACCGATCTTGCAATATTTTAAACACTTCTCCGGCGCAACCTTTTCATCTTGCAATTTTGCTGCGTTCTCTTCTTACGCTCTTTTATTTCGCTGAAGGGCCCGAAGGTAATGTGCTGTTCAGCTGTTATCCGGAGCTGGCAAGAGGGTCAGGCCTGCTCATGCGAAATGGAGATGCGACGTACAATACAGATCTAGGAATCTGCCGGCCTTAGTGCTAATTTAACTCGAGATATATATTTTTTACAATAGAGAATGCAACGCTCCGCTATAGATACGTCAGCTCTGGGTACCAGCTCTTCTAGTGGTCCCTTTTCTACGCCAGGCACAAAAGTAGAAAATAGGAAAGTAGACGCATTCTGGAATAAAAGCCGCCATAGTAATTTCTCGAATAGTTCAACGCAAGATGGATCACCTGAACAGTGGCGTCACAACGGGGGTGCGGGGTGTGGACACCATTGTAGGGGCGACACCAAAATGACTGACACCTCCTCTGAAAAATCGGGCACAACAGGGTTTCACCCGGTATCTGCTCCGGGTGACACTGTAATACACCCCCAGGGGTTAACAAGGTCCTTGGACCGCAGCTGTGGATTTGGCTTTGCTTTTAGAGGGAACGGTATCAGATCGCAGCTCTACCTCCGATGCCCAGTATATTGATAAGGCTTGGAGAGAGCAGCTTCACCTCATACCCCGTTTAGCACACCTAAGCCTGCGTTTCACCGGTACGGTAGGTATCCCGGGTGAAGCAGGTGGGTTGTTTATGGGTCGGTTTAGCAACTAGCTTGAGCTCAGAGATAATTGATGTTCACCTGTAACAAGGCAGACAGTATAAACAGGCGTATAGCTAGGAGGCAGTGTAACTGATTATCAAGCAGACAGTGGATTAGGCATATAGTTATGCGATAGGTTAGGTTGCAGTAAGGCATATAATTGATTAGGCATTTAGGAACTGCTGTGGAGATCTCCCTAACATAGCCATATGGCTATGGTAGCAATACTTGCTGTTTTGTGGCTATGGCAGGTATGGAGGGACGTCCGCAGCAACTCTCCTTCAGTGGTGGATCCTGGAGCAGCAGGGCTGTTGGTTTGATCAGCGTCCTGCTTCAACAATAGTGGGACGCCGATCAAACGGTGGATCGCGGCTTTATGCCGACTACTCGGGTGAGTGGGCGGAGTCTCGAGGCGCGCCTGCGCATTGACACCGCTGGACGCTGTACGAGAGTTGGAGGAGTCTCGCGGCGCGCTTGCGCAGTGGCGCAGAGGCGCGTACGGCTCGTTGTCCCGGCCGAGGGTTGTGAGGAGTATCACAGACACCCGGCCTCGGGACGCCCCTGCACCTGAACTCTACCTACTAACACGCTTTACTCCCTATGGCCTTAGCTGCCAAGCTCATTGTGAGTGAAATGCGTTATAGCGAGTTCAGGTGATCTGTCTTGCGCTGGGCTGTTCAGTAAAACTATGGTGGCTTTTATTCTGGAGGGCAGCTACTTTCCTTCTTTCTACTTTATTTGATTTAGATTTTTTTGATGTTTTGTAATGTGTTTTGTATACGTTTTTAAACATTTTCCCGGAATTTGAGATTACCAACAGAAAACCACAAAGTATGGTCTACAGCAGCCTTCCACAGCCATTTTTTTTACCATGGAAGAATCCCTGGAATAATGTTCAGGTCTCAGGGAACCCTAGCTAAAATTACTTTATCTACAGCTCATGATGAAATAGTGTAATAGATAAGTTGTTACTAGACATGTGCGATTCGTTTCGTTCCGAATCAAAATTCGTACGAATTTTCAGAAATTCGGACACATCCGGATCTCCGAATCTCAATGCATCTGAATGTGTCTGAATCAAAATTTCCGTTTCCGAAATTTCTGATCCTGTCCAAATTACGTTTAAAAACAAAATTGAATCGGACATGTGACTTTTCTGGCCAATCAGATGTGTTTTTCTGTTTAATGCATCCGCATTTCCGAATCACATATTGGGAGCTCCCGAATGCCATTCTGGTCTAGGAGCTTCAGCTTTAGTTTTATGTATATATGGCTCCCAATGTTGCAGCAACGAATATTTATTCGTACTACAGAGTACTAATTATACATACTGTACATAATACTAAAGCCGATGCTTCTAGACCCGAATGGAGTCCGAATTTCCGAAGAGCATTCAGGAGCTCCAGAATGCCTTTTGGATCTGGAAGCCTCAGCTTTAATATGGCTCCTGGACCCGTATTGCTTTCTGGAGGTCCTGAATGGTATTTGGAAATTCAGACTCCTGAATGCCGTTCTGGTCTAGCAGCTTCGGCTTTAGTATTAATATCTGTATATGGTTTTCTGTGTTAGTTGCAACAAATATTCGCTCGTAAACTCATCCGAAACTAACGAAAATTCGGATTGAATTCTGGACCCAAATCCCAAAATAGCAAAAAATCTGAACCAAATATTTCCGCACCTTGCATGTCTAGTTGTTACCTATTACAGTCAGGGCACATGGGAGTCAGTGGAGGGATTGGAGAGATATTTCTACCATAGTTGGGAACTTAGATACATTTGTTTAAGGGGTAGACATGTGCACCGGCAAAAAATGTGTTTAGTTTCGTTTTGATTCGGATTTTGCGTTATTTCGTTTTCGGGATTTGGGTCCGAAAGTCAATTTGTTTCGGGATTCGGACGAAATTCGTTAGTGGTAGTCTGAACACATTTTCGTAACCATTTCGTGTTTGTTTCATACGTTTTGTTGCATCAAAGTGACATATAATGTATTTATTTTTTTTAAATGTCACTTTGCTGCAACGAAAATCCATCCACAAACGAAAATTCGTACAGACTACCGCTAACGAATTTCGTCCGAAATGTAGTTTTCAGAAATTCGGATTTGTTTTAATTCGTCATTTCTGTTATTCGGAAATTCGGATACATCCGAAACTAATCACACATGTCTGTTAAGGGGCCCAACCAAAGGTGCCTTGATGGGGCCCTGTGGGTTGTATGCATTTGCAAATGTAAAGTGTGAAACAAAAACCTCTGATTTTGAATGTATATGTTACCCCCAAAACATTCTTTATATCAATGTTGTATTGGTCATTTAGGTCTTATTAAATGTTGTCTGTATTTTTTCAAATGTATTTGTTGGTGCTAAGTACCTGTTGGTCCTACCAGTTGCACTTGGTTCCTTTCATTAACTAACCATGCCAAGCACGGAAGTAGATCTGTGTGGGGGTGGCTAGTTGCCATCTCTGTGATCACTGCTGGGAGTTACAGGAAGCTGTGCCGGAACACAGCATGCCTGTATCTTCCATAGTGGTTACACCCCCGCCCAGTCCTGCCTATGTTGGTTGACAGTGGCTCCCAGCAGGAGACGCTATCCCCTGCTATTGCGTACACAGTCCCCCTCTGTATCTGACCTCACCTCACATGGCTTTGCGGCCTTTTGGCAAAGATCAAGTGTAGTATCTGTTCTTATCAGTGTTCAGGAGGGGAAAGGAGCTGCTGTACTGGCCATATGTCTTGTATGGCTGGAATCTGAGTACCCTGCCTGAGTGATGAGGGTCCTAAAGTGTCCTGGCCATGGTGAAGAAAAACGAATTAAGCGTCCACTCACATAAGAGTGGGGTCGGGAGTACTTCCCTGGTGCTGGGATCTGGCAGGGCCCAGTTCCTCCTGATTTGAATGGGTCTACCTTGTCTGGCCAGGGGCTGGGATGGCAGAGAGCCTGCAGTGCTTAGTACCCGTGAGGTGACGACCCAGGCGGTGCCTTAGTATCACTTATCGGTTTGGGACCCCACTAGTTAGAATGGCACATTGTCACAGCACCAATCGCTTAGTTCTTTTCTCCACTGTCTGTGCACTTCACTTTTTATGTGTGTTCTTTTTTCATTCCACTGGATGGAGGGTGGGGGTTGTCAGGCCTAACCTGAAGTCTAGGGGGAGGATGTGTGGCCATCTGGTTCCTTCATCCCCTGAACCCTGGGCGTCTCCCCTTTGGGAGAGCCTGCAAGCTAGTACTTGGTGGTCGGCTTCGGCTGACCATGAGGAATGGGTCTGCCTGGTTTTGGCCAGGTGGACGCGAGTGCCTTGCCCCTGTCAGGAGCCTTGCGCCCCGGGGGGTCAGGGAAGGGCCCTGTCTCTTCAGGAGGCGGACCAAATCCGACACACCCTTGTGCATTTTCTTGTGTGTGTTCACATGCACTTTTTTGGTTCACTTTATGGGTGTATGTGACCTCAACAACTGCCCACCTTCATCCAAAAGGCACATCCCCCCTAATATGTGGAAGTGGGACCTGATAGATGGCTGTGCAATCACGTAACCGTCAATCAAACCCTTATAAAAATTTACAGAATTATTATTTTTGATTATGGCATCCAAATATTAATTCCTATTTTGCAATGTGATATATTTTTGAGGAACACATCGAAGGCATTTCGTAGAGAGGTTATTGTCTACTAGAGAACATTTTCACTCCTTTATCAGCTCATCCCTTACCGTCTGATGCAAACAGGGCGTTTCACCAGCTCTGCCCTGTGCGCCAAACTCATCGGGAACAACAAATCAGGAATTAGCGATACCGGCTCACTTTGTCTAAATAATTGAACATGAAACTGAAATGTTGAAGTGACTGGTGCAATTTATTAGCCCATAAGATTATATGAGAAAATTGGTCCCTGATATATAATGATCTCCCCTCCGCACTTAATTCCTTTCAACATTTTAAATGGAATTTGAATGATTGCTCCTCGCCGCTGACCAAAGAGGGCGACTCAATCTTTAATAGAATCCTGCTGGCCTGCATAATACTGTAATTTAATAGACGTCAGAAAGAAAATGTTCGTTCTGTGCAATTTTACTGGTTATTTATTTTAATCTGTTTATGGTATGCTGGTGTGAATTGTGTATTGTTAGGAAAAGACAGGGGGGGTCGCCGGGAAAATGAACAGTTTCAACAAAAGAGGGAGGGTCGGATTTATACAAAAGAGTAAATGTCTCTTGTATGTTCTAATTTTCCTAAAACATGTTTTACAAATGTGTAGATAGCTAGCGAAGGAGAAATTCTATTAGATTACAGTAAATATCAGATCAGCTCGTTCTGTTTAGAACTTGATTCGCAACTGGAAATAAAAAAAAAAATTAGAGAAAATGGAGTTGCTGTCTGAAGTAAGGATTAGCCCGATTGAAGGTTTACAATTTCCCTGAATCTCAGCAAAAAATGTTGGTAAATGTATCATAGTTTGGTGAAATGCATTGAAGTCAATAGGGATAGTAAAATTAAACTGGACCTTGCAGAACAGTTCAAGGTCTGCTTATAATGCCCAGGTCCTCTCACTGGCTCACTGGCTGGGAGTATTTCTAAAATGTACTTGTAAAGAAAAAAAAAATTGAATTTGATCTTACCTGTCCCCTGTCTTCCACATCGTTGGGTGTAAAGTGACTACCCTTGGAAGAAGATTCCTAGGCAATGACAAAGTAGTCATGAGAAGTCGCCCTATTCTAGTGTAAGAGCATCTCTTCATGAGGTCTGGGCTGCCCTATAGTCCCTAGGCCCTCGTCACTTAGGCAGGGCCGGATTTACTCTCTCTGCTGCCCCAAGGCCAGGTTCCTCAATGCGCCCCCCGCCCCCGCATACAAGTGATCCCGACCACATCGCCGAGATCACTTGTACAAAACAAGCGGCGGCTTCCCTGCTGTACTTT
This sequence comes from Nanorana parkeri, assembly GCF_000935625.1. Classification (NCBI taxonomy): domain Eukaryota; kingdom Metazoa; phylum Chordata; class Amphibia; order Anura; family Dicroglossidae; genus Nanorana; species Nanorana parkeri. The sequence continues at coordinate 265,536 of NW_017307663.1, read as the reverse complement.
TAGTTCTGCTTGCCCAAAGCAGGGCTAAATGTAGAAAACAACTACCTGCCCGGTACTCTATGTCCAGGGCGTCGGGAGATAGGAATTCAACGCCCCTCTACTCCCTGCTGCCCCGAGGCCAGACCTCGGTTGGCCTTGTGGGAAATCCGGCCCTGCACCTAGATGCTGTGGGTGGATAACAAAGGTAAAGAAAGTTTAAAATCTAACTTTTATCTCTGCTCTACTTTTTTTCAGCACGGAGAAGTGGACAAAAATGCAAAGCACTGGTGTGAACTGCTCCCATTCACACCCATAATTTTCAGATGTCCTGCTGCTATTCCCATTGATGACCCACCGTAACTGGACCCATTAGCTCACCAATGTATTAGTGGATTTAGGCCCCATTCACACAAGATGTGTTGCCATATGTTTTTCAATGAATGCCAACACATCTGGTGTGAATGGGGGCCTAAATCCACTAATAATATGCTGGTGAGCTAATGGGTCCAGTTACGGTGGGTCATCAATGGGAATGGCAGGAGGACCCAATAATCCAGCCACTGGCGGAACTACCAGGGTCGCAGGGGTCGCAATTGCGTCGGGGCCCTGGCGTTCCACCTGCTGGGGGGGCCCAGCGAGAAAGAAGAGGGCCCCCCCGAGATGGTGTCGCTCCTTCCCTGCCGCTCCCGCAGCATGTATGCGGCATGTATGTGCTGTGCGGCAGGGCTGGAGAGGCTGTCACACTGGTTCCGTAGAATGTGCTGTAGGCACCGCCGGGCAGCACATTCTGATGTGTGAGGACCCTCTCCACTTAGCTCCGCCCCCTGGCCACCGAAACGAGGAAGAGGGCCCTGCAGGAGAACTAAGGTAAGTCTGGAGTGGTAA
>NW_017307663.1:253852-264515 GCF_000935625.1 Nanorana parkeri | reverse complement strand
GATGATTATGCAGAATATCACCAACTATGCAGGACTACAAGTCCCAGCAATGCATTATATTATTAAGTAGGGATACACCAGTGCCAATACTGGGAATTTTCACAAGTACTCATACTCGTGAAAATGCCCCGATACTAAGCGCAGATACCGGTGTTCTGTCGAGAACGCTGATGTAGTCGAATTTGCCGACCTCAGCATCTGCGCTTGCACACAGACCAGTTATATCAAGGAAACAGCGATTTAGTCACAAAGTATTTTGTTCAAATCGTCATTTACTGCCATCCGTCATTTACTGCCATGCATAGTATATTATTGACGGTCACTATTAACAATTACAAACAAATACTTTGTAAATAAATGCCGGTTTCCTCGTTAATCCCGCCTGTACATAAGCGCAGATCCTGGGTTGGCGTTCTCGACAGAATACCGGCACTAAAATTTTAAACAAGCCGCTGCCTGAGGACCTCGGCAGCCTTCCTATTAACCATGCGGTGCCATGGCGGTCGGGGGGGGGGGGGGGGGCCTTCATGGTTTCTTGCACGGGGCCCTGAAGGTTTTAGTTACGCCTTTGGATCCAGCAGCTCCCTTGGGAGTAAGTGCTACACTTGGCTTCCTTGTATGGCAGCCTTCTGTACATGAATGCATGAGATGCTCTACGGTCAACCATGTACTGATCCTTATATTATCACGAGGTTTAGCAGAGCATTGGATGAATCTACAGCTAAATCAGAACAACCCTTTAATTATTGGTCCATTTCATATTAATGAAAATAAATACGATTTTAGGCATAGCACGGTTTTTTTTTTCTATTCCTGCAGCTCTAAATCTCACTAATAGCCCATTTGTTACCTTGTCCTTCGTTTAGAACAGAAAAAGGCAAGAGCTAACAATCGCAAAGCAATAATTTCTGTACACACAAATAGAAATGGATGTCCCTTTAGTAGGAATAATTGACAAGAGTCCCCTTGCCTGTAATTAAAACAGTCTATTAGTCATGTCACGGTGCAGCTTTCTGCAACAGAGTACAAACAGGTCAAACCCCCGGCTGCCCCGCAATGCCAGTTTGACTGATCGCTACACCGCTGAAGGTGATCAGAGCGCGTCGCTCTATTATTTATTTCACTGGGGAAAAAAATGTTAGGACTGTGATAATAAATACAACTGCAGTAAATAGGAAATAGTTGGCTTTGAAAGAAATGTTAACAGGTTTTGTACTTTCTTTCTTTGTATCGCTCTTTGTCTATTGTGGGTGGGCTGTGGGGGCCTTCATGGTTTCTTGCACCGGGGCCCTGAAGGTTTAAAACATTTTTAAAGTCTTGATTTCTTTTTTATAGACAGATAAAGATGAAATATTGCATATCAATATTTTGTATTCTCCATTGCAGCCAACAGGTGGAGCTACAGGCTCATTTTTATATGTTTTTTTTTATATACTTAGCTACTATTTTGTTTTTTTTTTTGTTTACTATTTTTTTTATTCTGTCTTTACAGAGCTCAATAACTCAAGCTGAAATTTACAAACACAAGTTACTACATACTATCTGCAAGGAGTTGGCATGTTCTCCCTGTGCTTGTGGGGGTTTCCTCCGGGTACTCCGGGTTCCTCACACACTCCAAAGACATGCATTTGGCTTCTGTCTAAATTGGCCCTGTATGTATACATGTAGAGATAGGGACTAGGGATGAACCAATATCGTTTTTTTGGGTATAGAGCACGAGTACCGATACTTTGCTTTCGGTGCTTGTCGATACCGAGTACCGTTACCGGTGTTTCCGGTGCCATGGAGCTGGCTTCCCAGGCATTCTGATTGCTCGAGAAGCTGGCTCCATGTTGTCCGGCCAGCTTCTAATTGTGCTTGGTCAGGAAACCGGCTTCCCAGCCAATCAGCATCGAGCCGGCTTCCGGCCAATCAGGAAGCCAGGCGGCACGTAATGACCCCCCTCCCAGCTTCATGATTGGCCGGGAAGCCAGCTCGATGCAGATTGGCTGGTAAGCCGACTTCCCAGCCAATCAGGAAGCCGGGAGGCGGGTCATTACTCGCCACCCAGCTTCCTGATAGCACGGGAAGGTGGCTGCATGTTCCCCTACGGCACTGCCGGTCAGGGGAAATCCACCTCTGACCGGAAGTTCCGGTATCGGAGCATTTGGACGTGTACTCGCCCAAATACTCGGTATCACCACCGATACCAATACTAGTATCGGTCGTACCCTAATAGGGACCTTGGATTGTTAGCTGCTTGAGGACACGGACTGATGTGCGGTATATAAAGCACTGTGTAAATTGTTGGCGCTATATAAATAGCTGTAATAATAAACTAGTAAAAACCATGACTCCTCCCACTCACTGCCTCTGACTGCCTCTGACTGGCTGCATCCTAGGTTTCAATCAAACGAGCCTGAAAGCAGGCAGCTTGTGCTGTGCTCTCTCTTTAGTTAACTCGCAGGGCTCTGGGAATCTTGTGTCATCCCCTGAAGTACTAAATCACTAAAATCTTACATAAGCTTTCACATTTTAAAATAATATCAATAGTAATTTTTCATCTTTTTTAAATCCGCAACTTTCAATAAAATAATTCCTGGTGATCCTGCCATGAAGGTCCTTCTTTAGGCACATCCTGTTAAAGGGGGACAATGCCCTGCTTCTGTCTCCCACATCTTCTCCTTTTGTTGTTGCCCTGCCACACAGGTTTGTGATGGAGACCACAACCAGTTGCGTTAGGGCCCATTCACACTATAGAAAGTCCTGGAGCAAAAGCCAAAAGAATAGGCGAAAGGACGACATGACAGGGTGGGCAGGCAATCAGGAAGATAAAGGGTTAAGTTAGTGAAAGGGAGTGTGTCAGGGGGGTCTCTTACCTTGATTGGCTGGATTAAGTTGTCCAGGAGGAGCATCCAGGGTGGTTAGAGCAGGGGGAGTGGTGGTCCTGGCGGTTGGGAGCCAGCACACGGTTAGTACATTTCCCGCCCTCCCTCCCCTTGGTTTTGTTTTCTGATGTTTTTTTTTTCTTTTGCTTTGCTTGTCGTTTAAGATGCTGGTATCGGTGGCATTGCTTGGGTCTGCGCACGGCGAGCAATGGTGGGTGACCCGGTCCGGTTGCGTCTGTGGTGCGCAGTCCTGCTTGTTCTCCGGCGGGTTTAGCAGATAGGTCAGAAATAGGTGTAGGAGGTCTCTGCTGTTACTTCCTATGTTGTCAATGAGTCGGTGTGTTGCAGCTAGGGGCCAGTGGTTTTAAGGGGGTAAGCAGAGATCTTCTGTGGTTGAGTAAGTGGTGCCTGCGTAGACCTCACGCCAAATTATAAGTTACAGATACATTGTTGTTTATGGTCATAATTAATGTTTGAACTAAAATTATATATTTAAATATATTTTGTAATAAACTGCTGGCACAGCCATTTTATACCCAACCTGGTGTGGTATATTATTTAATATGGGCATTTGTCATGGATGGGTTAGGGGCTGTAGCCAGCAGTGGGTGGTTGGGTAAAAAGATGGCTATGCCTTACCCTGTCATGTACTGCATCAGCTGATTTCAGCAATGGGAGGGGCTGGAAACTAAGCACTGGTTGTAAGGTAATTAAAACCTTGTACGATCTGCCCATCTTGGACAGGCAGATCGTACTTGCGATCATCGCAAGCCCTCCCCGCTAAGGGGAGGGCTTGCGATGATTCCAATGCTGAGCGGGCAGTGTGCGCTTGCGCACACCGGCCCGTTCGGCATTTGTCTTCCGAGCACGCCACTAACTAACGATCGCGGGCAGGTTTTCAAGCGTGCTCGGAAGACAAAAGACGTGCAACCGTACAGTAGAAAAGGTTGCGCGCCTTCCATACACCTGCCGATTATCGTACGATCGCGGGATCACCCGTGATTATCGTACGATAATCGGCAGGTGTATGGGCACCTTTAGCCAGCATTTCTGAAACAGAGTGCTATGGCACCTTGGAGTGCCTCCTGGCTCCCTAAGGGGCGCCTTGAAATTTTTGCAGTGTCAGGCCTTTCCATAATGCAGCAACATAAGGGGGATCTCTGATGTGAAGAAGGCTTTTGAAGGAAGGGGAAGGGGGGTTTCTAATGTGAAAGGAAGGGGCTCCTAAAATAAAGGGGGGCTCCTGTAAAGGAGAGGACTCTGATGTGCAAGGGGGGATTCTGATGTAAAAGGGGGAGCTCTGATGTGAAGGTGTGTTTCTGTGTGGGGTCTCCTCTTAAAATACATACCAGACCCCAATTTAAAAAAAAGAATCTGGTATGGATTTTGGAGGAGCCATACATCATTTTGGTCTATGCATACATTTTTTTTTTAATTTTTTAGACTGGGATGCCCCAATACTGAAAAAAAGTTTGAAAAATGCTAATCTGAGCACCCCTAGCAAATCTATCTGATATTAGGTGTATGACTAAGCAACTAGATCATATATATACAGTAATATATATTGATATAGATATATGTATATCTATATCTATATATATAAATATATTTTCATTCTTATTCATATTCCTCTTTCATTTATCCCTAATCCAAATGACAAGTGGCTTCTTTTTTACATCCCAGCCCTATAAATAAATCAATCAATAAATAAATAGTAGCACTTCAGAACTAATGTTGGGGAGATCAAATGCTGTGCTGTGTGAGAAAAGTAAACAGAGGCAATCAATTGCTGGTGCAGCATAGATTATTCATAAACTGTAGCAGAAGAAAAATCATAAAATTGACAGACAGAAGATAAGTGACATAAATAATAAAGAAAAAACAAACAAATGAATACAATGACAATAAAATCAGTGTATATAAAATTACATTTACTGAATGTGTTAGCAATTTTTCTTCACAATTTAAATTGTTGTCATCTCCTCTGTTTTAATGGCGGTCATTAACGCTATAGGCACATCAGTCTATTAGTAATAGTGTTTTTATTTCACGGCTATTAACATATCGTTGTGGTGACTTTAATAATTCAGATACACACCAGTGAACTTCAACCCAGGAGCCTTAATTGTCCGGGGCTGAGAAAGAGATCAATAAACGTTGGGAGATTGAGGAAGGCAGTTACTAGAGCGGAGTCAGCAACATACAGCAAACAATAAAAAGCAAATTAGAGAAACCAATGAGCTCAAAAACACACATAGACGCACCCAAACATGAGATTTAGTAGTTCATATGAAGTACATGCCAGACACGGCTCAACACGTAAAAATGTATTTAATTAAAATAAAAAGGTATTTGCTTATTTATTTATTTTTTTATTTATTAATCCAGCCGTACTAAACCTTTTTACCCTGGGGGAACCCTGGAAATATTTTTCAGCTTCTGTTAAAATTATATTCATGGTATATTAGTGTGATCAATAAATAGATAGAAGGAATAAACAAAAATAAAAATGTGCTTCACCTAGAGAATTTGACGCCCGGGGCAGGCAATTTTACAACATCCCTAGTTCTATAGGATAATTTTTTTTAATCATAATAATAATAAAAACAAATAATAAAAATAGGCAGAAGGGAAACACAGGCTGTGAAAATGATCCCCTTACAGTGGTGGCCAGTGCAGAAGTGCCCAGTGGTCAGTGGAAAAGTACCACGTTACAGTGCTGGTCAGTGTAGAAGTGGCCCATCACTGATCACTTGTAAAGGAGCCCCCTAGCATCCATTCAGTGGCAGGACAAGGTCCTTTAGCACCCAAGGTGAAAAGGTCAAAATGCACACAATGGGCTGTGGACTACTTCAGAAGCATAGGTTGAAGGTTCAGCCCTTCTTGTGCCTTGCTCCTGCTAAATAGTCCAAAGCAGTTGCCTTTTCTGCCCACCCTTCGGCCATGCATCCTTTGGAGAAACCCAGAACTTTTGGTCCTTCTTGCATCCCGCAGCCCAAGACAGTTGCCTTTTCTGTCTACCCTTCAGCCCTCCATCTTTTGGAGAAACCCTAAGGAGTCTGCCCTTCTTGCGCCCTGCTCTTGCTGAATAGCCCAAAGCAGTTGTCTTTTCTGCCTACCTCCTGGCCCTGCATACTTTGGAGAAACTCTGAAGGTTTTGTCCTTTTTGCATCCCGCTCCTGTAGCATAACCCAAAGCAGTTGCTTTTTCTGCCCACCTTCGGCCCTGCATCTTTTGGAGAAACCCTAAACGTTCTGTCCTTCATGCACCCCGCTCCTGCTGAATAGCCCAAGGTAAAAAGGGTCGAAATGCACACAATGGGCTGTGGACTACTTCAGAAGCATAGGTTCAGCTCTTCTTGTGCCTTGCTCCTGCTAAATAGTCCAAAGCAGTTGCCTTTTCTGCCCATCCCTCGGCCCTGCATCTTGTGGGGAAACCCTGATCTTTTGGCCCTTCTTCCATCCCGCTGTTAGAATAGAAACCCTGGTTGAGAAAGGCTGATGAAATTAAATAAAGTTTACGACATAGCTCTTCAAATATTTGGCTTTGGTGAGTTCTAGATAGGAGCTAATCATTAGAAATAGTGCATTGTTTTCACCATTAAACTCTCCCACTATCCACAGGGTACATTGAAATTTGCTTTCATGAGGGTTCATGAGGAAATAAAATGAACAGCATGTACAGTTGGCGCTCTGCTCACTGGCTCCAGGAGAAGTGGTGAGCCAGTCACGTGAGCAGAGCACCAAAATTCCTGGCAAATTTGGATTTTTGGTCGGTTCGAGAAAATAACAGGTTCCTTATTGCTGTAGCGCCCCCCTGGATTCTAGGGTCAGGAGGGGCTGACATTTCACCTCAAGGATGGATCCTTAGCCAGAGTATGGAATGTGTGAAGTGAAACAGGGCTCTAGTCACTTTTCAGATTTGTAGAATGCTTTATTCGAACCAACAGCAAAACAGGGAGAGAGGGTATAGGGCTGAAGACATCAGAGGAACAGAACTCCAGACTCACCAAAAGATCTCCAGCTTCACAGTGTAGAAGGTATTCTAGCCAATAGTGTGATGACACTGTGACAGAGATCCATAGCTGACAGGCATTTTGAGATCTCTCCTAGGTGAGACACCAGACTTCCCTCTCAGGTCCAAGCTCATCCTGGCTTCTCAGGTACCTCCAGCAGAGGAAGTTCCTCCCTGGGTCTCCATCCCGGGAACAATTCCGGACCCCAACCGAGTCCACATCTGACCACCTGCAGGCTTCAGGCCTGGTCAGACATCACACATGTAACATACCTTCCCCAGGCAGGAGGCCCAGGGAAGAAAAAGAATCTCACATGGTCAGTCCCGATATTTATGTCCTCTCCCAGCATACACCACTGGCCATGAAACACCTAGTGAATGGCTGAAGGGCTATAGATATCCATAGCATTCCATTATTGGTTGCTCTGCCCTGTGACAAGGCTACACCCAGCAGCAGGCAGATGCAATCAATAGTAGAATCCTTAGGGAAAACAAAATGAGCACAGACTATACAATCACCCAGACCGAATACAGTTTCAGTAAACTAAATTCAGGTAGTCACCCCACTTAGGGCAAGGTGGCTACATTGCACTGGAAAGGTCATTTCAATCTGTCCTCTTAAACTATCGGTCTATTGTATCTCTGTTGATATCCATGAGATACACTTGGATGGTGTTTCTTATCGCTTCCTATTCCCTTAAGGAGAACATTTAAATTCAGTTCTCCTTTTTTCCTGTTTCCAGCGAAGGTGTTAATCAACTTGTAATTCAATAGACCCTTCCATTTGCTTAGCCTTGAAATGTCAATTAGCTCTCCAATTACCACACACACCAGACATCTAGAAAATTAGCCGCACTGCAGAGAGCCCATCAACCTTCAATTCCCTATTTATAGTGTACATTTATAGGGGTTTTAAAAAGAAAAGAAGTACAAAGGCTTTTCATTGAACGGATCTGAAGTCCATATTTTGTTAGTTTTATGGTCATTGTTCATATGGACAGCATTTGGCTTGCGACGTTGATAGAACACCCGGTCCAGCCTGCTCCCCCGCTGCTGCTGGCTCTCATTGACTGTATAGACGAACGAGCCGCTGCACAGATGATCTGAACAGCTGCGTGTTCGTCTTCAGACGCCAGTGAAAGCCAGCAGCAGAAGATCCCATAGCGACCCAGGCGGCCCGCACGGCATCTGGGCAGGCCCCACTGTGCCCCCGGCCCCATAGCGACCGCCTGGGTCGCTATGGTGATTGTTACGCCACTGATTAGATCACAGCCTGATATGAAAAAGAAACACTTTAGTAGAGCATTGAGTGTGTAGAGTACACCCATCCACACGTGGAGACTGTCACAGAATGGGGAGACAAGCCACCATGGCATCAGTCCTCCGCTTGACTTTAGGGCAGGTTCACACCATTATCCGGACCAAATCTGGGCCGGAAAATGGTGTGAACCTGCACGCAGTTCCAGTGTTTTCCAGACCAGACAAAATGAGACATGCAGTATTTTTCTGGTCTGGTCTGGTCTGAAATGAACTCCGCTGGTGTGAACATAAGTCAGAAATAGCATAGGTAGACAGTAGGATGCATGTTGGGTCCGGAAACAATCTGGTCTGGTCTGGAGATGATCTGGATGTGGTGTGCACCTGCCCTTAGACATACTTCCAAAGGCAACTATTGTACAATACTTGGGTTTTCATTAGGGATGCAACGATATATCGGCTGCCGCAAAACATGTCAGACGAAAATCGCACTTTTGACTAAATATCGAAAGTGCCATTTTCCTGTCGATACATCGGCACATCCCTGCTTTTTCTCCTCCCCGCTGGGCGCTGCTCTGTGTCCCAGCGGGGAGTAAAATTAAAATAAAAACATTTTCGATATCGGTTTCGGCCTGACAATTTTTTTTTATTTCAGATTTTAAATTTCTATTTCTCAGTTCTCATCTTTCTCTAGTTCTCATCTTTACAGCTGTATGCAGCATGGGATACATGGCTCTATAATATGAGGTTCTGAGTGCACAATTGTCCCAGGGGCATAAATTAATGATTTGGAGGAGATGAGGAAAGGTTATGAAGAAGTGTAGATTAGGAGAGGTTATGAAGATGAGGACGGAGGGAGGAGATGAGGAAAGGTTATGAAGAAGTGTAGATTAGGAGAGGTTATGAAGATGAGGACGGAGGGAGGAGATGAAGAGGTTTGATGAGGAGGAAATGAGAATATGAGGAGACTGGGTGTGGATGGAGGGAATATGACACTGCGTTAGAATGTGTGACCGGTGATGTGGTCACACATTTTAATGTAATCCCGTTACCCCACCCAGTTTTTTGATGGTGGAATATGTGACCAGCAAAAAGAGAAGAATTCCAATGCTTTCTCAGCTGTTCCAGGGCACATAGGCTTTGCAGATCGTATGTGCAGGAGAACCCTGCAACCCTGTCCTGGAACAGGTGATCGGTCCTGAAAGCTCACTTATATTAAACTTTGTCAGTGCGATCTCACATTCTACAAAGTCAGATAGAAGTCACATTTCAGGACCGATCAGCTGTTCCAGGCAGGGGCGGATCCAGAGTCTATTCTCGGGAGGGGCACTGCCAGAAAATTAAGTTTTACTTACAGAATGGTTAATATTTTATTTAAGACGGTTTCCCGGCCAACCACAATTAAGCCGGCCAAACAACATGACGCCGGCTTCCCTGGCAATCAGGAAGCCGGTTGGCATGTCATTACCCGCTGCTGGCTTCCTGATTACCCGGGAAGCCTGCTCCATGCCAGTGGAAGCACCGGTATTAGTATTCAGTATCGGCGAGTACCAAAAGCAAAATATCGGTACTCGTACTTGATACCGAAAAGCCGGCATTGGTGCATCCCTAGTTTTGATTAAAACTATTTTTTTTATATTGGGACAATTAGATTGTCATGAAGGGCAAGTAGATTCGGCCCCCGCTTTAGCCCTTGGACAAGTCGTTTTTTTAAAAAAAAATTCCACACCCTTGATTACACAACAATGCAGTATACCATCAGCTATAGAGGACTACAAATCCCAGCAATAATACATTATACAGCAATGAAGACTGCCAACAGCTATAGAGAACTACAATTCCCAGCAATACCATTATACAGCAATGCAGAATAGCATCAGCAATAGAGGACTACAAATCCCAGAAATACCATAATGCAGAATAGCATCAGCAATAGAGAACTATAAATCCCAGCAATACCATTATACAGCAATGCAGAATAGCATCAGCAATAGATGACTACAAATCCCAGCAATACCATTATACAGAAATGCAGAATAGCATCAGACTCTGTATGCAGCTTCTGACAGCGGGGGAGATGGGAGGTTGCACTTGTTGGTGGATCCAGGCATCAGGTGAGTATCAAAAAACAAAAATGTTGTATTTTATGTTCCTGGGGACATGTAGGGCTCATTCACACTGGAATCGGCCGGCATGTACAGCTCCGTGCTGCGTGCACAGCCGTATCGGGCAGCTCCCGGGAAGGACAGGTGCTGCGTGTGATTAGTACACAGCCCCCGTCCTTCTCTATGGGAGTATGCAGCCGCACACCCCCCTAAGCTCACCCGCCCTGCACGTCCATGCGGGTGCATGTTTCCTGGCTCGGACGCAGACAGGATCCATCCGTCACCGAACTCCCCACGCTAAATAAATGCCCCCGGCCGTAGGTGCAGTGGCTCCCTCCCTCCATCGCCTCTCTGCCCGGCTGCACGATTACAGAGCCGCATCTGTAGCAGTGCAGGTGGCAGAAAGGCGGCGGAGGGAGG
>NW_017307663.1:249336-253785 GCF_000935625.1 Nanorana parkeri | reverse complement strand
GGGGCGGGGAGGGGCAGTTGCCCCGTTGCCCCCCTCCCTGGATCCGCCACTGGTTCCAGGGCAGATCGGTTCTCCTGCACATACAATATGCGATGCCGATCTGCCATGAAACAGCTGAGAAAGCGTTGGAATGCTTGACCTATTGGCCGTCACATATTCCACCGCCGAATAACTGGGCGGGATTACGTTAAAATGTGTGACCACCTGACCGGTCACACATTCCAACCTAGTCACAAACTTTGATAGAACAGGGGGAGATGAAGAGGGATTATGTAGATGAGGATAGAGGGAGGACATGAGTAGAGGTTATGCAGATGATGAGGAGAGGTTATGGAGATGTGGATGGAGGGAGGAGATGAAAAGAGGTTATGGAGATGAGGATGGAGGGGGAGATCAGTAAATATTATGGAGATGAGAAGGAAGGGAGGAGATGAGGAGAAGTTATGGAGATGAGGAGGGAGGAGAAAAGGAGGGGGTTATGTAGATGAGGAGGGAGGAGATGGTTAGAGGTTATGTAGATGAGGAGAGGTTATGTAGATGAGGAGGGAGGGAGGAGATGAGTAGATGCTATGAAGATGAGGAGGGAGAGAGGCAGCAGATGAGGAGAGGTAATGGAAATGAGTAGAGGTTACGTAAATGAGGAGAGAGGGAGGAGATCAGTAGAGGTTATAGAGATCAGTAGAGGATATGGAGATGAGGAGGAGAGAAGGGTGAAGAAGAGGAGGGGCTATGTTTATGAAGAGTGAGGGAGGAGGGAGGGGAGAGATGAGGAGAGGTCTGTTCTTTATAATCCGTCAGAAATCAAGCTGGCAGGGCTGACAACATGTGCTTAGGAATTCAGAGCTGTGTTGTCACGTCATACAGGAAGGTAGGAGCTCACTATATTTCTGGCACACCAGCTGTTATTTTCCTGCACTCGTACATGTACATGTATCGCAGAGAAGTATAAAGTATGTTTTCTTTTTTTAAATTCTGCCTTAACATACGCTTAAAATTCATAAAAAATGTAATCGCGCTCCTTCTGAAAATATGTATTACAAGGGCATTCTAGAAACAAATTGCAGAATGTGGAATGTATTTGTTTACCTGTTTTCCAGGCATATGCAAAGCCGATATCATCTCCAATGTTTGCAAAACTCTTTGCGTGCCCCTGCTAAATATTTACAAGAGGCTGCGCCGTGGGCTGTGTGAACATCCAGTTTTTGACGCGGAAATGATGACCGGAATAGCAAGAAGTGTTTAACACGTTTTATATGAATATGATTAGATGCCGCAGATTATCTGCTGAAAGAGATACATTATTTATGCAGCTTCTTTATACCGTACCTAAGACTGCTCCTGTGTGTTCCCTCCTGGGAGAGAGTCACAGAGCATGAAGAACACACAACATTTGTATTGGGCATGGCGGCGGCGGAGGTCTGACAAGTAGGTCACACTAATAATATCAATTACAAAAACAGTGACTGCCAAAATCAGCTCCATCTTCACTGCCAATTCAATATTGAAGACCTCTGGGCAGAAATAATCTTAACCCTTGCAGCGGGTTAAGTGCTTGTTTTCATCAAGGGACAAAAATAACAAGGACTCACCTGAACCTGGTTGCTACACAGGTCTGCACTGCAAGGGTTAAGATTATTTATGCCCAGAGTTCTTCTTTAACATTTCATTGTCAATGACATATGCCGTTCGTCAATGGCAACGGGCCCCTGTAAACAGACTCCTGACGGCTGTAGCCTGTTTACCTGTGTAAAGCCAACTGTTGGATTTACACTGGAAGTTATTCTGGTAGCTAAGCTGCCGCCAGGTCGCTTCCAGTACCCCAGCCTTGCTTCCTGGGCTCCGCTGCTCCTCCTGCGGGCCCGGGACCAAGTGTGACACATTACTGTGTTTATGGCAATAACTACTGCAGTATACATTTTGGTCAGTAGATGGCAGTGTTTATAAGTTCTGTTATATCTATGACTCCATTGTATTGAATAAGGTAGATAATAAAGCTGTGGCTGCCTTCCTGTTTTAGCCATGCCATGAGCATACATATCAGACTGTGTGCTTGTGTTTCTCTGTGAAGCTGCGGAAGAAGTTCCAACACCAACATCTCGGGTATCGGCGGGAAGCGGGCAGAGAGACCAGCGAACATTCATTTGCCAATCTCCTCCCCGCTAAATGAAGGTGGAAGTGATGCTGTCTGCATCACTTCCAGTTCCACAGCTGCCACTCCCTAGCTTAAGAAGCCAAGGAACAAGCTATTCAACCACGATCTGCACTTGAATAGCTTCTTTGAAGTGGAAAGGTGACACTAGGGGTAAAATAGACCCCAAATGTCACCTTAAAGAGAACTTGTCCCCACTAGTATGCTATCAAATAGGGGGCATTAGAGCCCCCTTATGTGATAGCAATGACATTTAGTAAAAGAAAAAAAAATGAATGGCAGAATCTCACACTAAGGAAGGAGGAAATGACATCATACAAAATGGGGAGGATACACAGAAAAAGTAGTATAATAAACACAATAACCACAAGGTGACAGCAGAACAGGAAATAACTATGGCAATGCACAATCACCAAATACCAATGCAACTGCAATGCCCATACAACTGCTGGAGGCAGCACACTCCCCGCCCAATGGACAGCTATAGCCCTGACTCAGGAGTGGGTCATGTTGAACCTCTGCAGACAGACCACTTCTTCCACACAGAGAACAAGAGTCCTTCTTTGTGGCATGCTGGCACGAAGCAAACTGTAAGACATTGTTTTGATGCACTTATAATGCATTTATGGTACATTATGGGCCCTCCTTACCATCTTGTCTTGAATTGTATTGTGATGGTAATGTCTTCCTTATATTGTGAAGCGCTGCACAAACTGTTGGCGCTATATAAATCCTGTATAATAATAATAATAATATTTTGCTGATTTAAACTGTTCAGCCGGGTTTTAAAAAACAACAATGCTGGTGAACATTTTGAACAATTCTAATTGAGTGTCTAAAAAAATAAACGTAAAAAACAACAGAAAGAAAACATGACAAAATATCAGAAGCAGGTCAACGCCCGCCCCACTTGTCAGAAGCGGGGACAAATTTGTCCTGTTCTTGCTCCTCATTACAGCTTTTGTCAGGAAAAGTAAGTTATCTGAAGATGGTATTGCCTGGTATGTCTCCTGAGTTATGGCAGAATATTCCAGGTATTTGACCTTACTCGGAGTTCTGTGCCATGATAAACTGCCATTTCCTCTCTACAGCTTTTAGAAAACCATAAACAGAGAGGGAGCAATAACCATTACCTGTTAGGACTAGATTTATCAAGCAGGGCCAATTCCTATCTGTCTTAACATACTGTACCGGGCTCTTAGTCAGTGAGATTAGGACACGGTAAGGTTATTGTAAGTGGACATAAAATACAAATTAATAAATCATTTACAAATAGTGTCATCAACTATCATTGACAAGGGAAGGGTCTCGGTTAACTATTCAAAGATCACCGATATTAAATCTATGTTGTTGATCAGCTTCACAGTCCATACTGTGAGAATTTGGGATGTATACAATCTCGGGTTTATCAACCAACCCAAAAAAAGGTGCCCACTCCTGTGGCAGTGACCGTTCACCTCTCTCCCCTTCCGCTCGGCTGCGGCATGTGTCTCTTGGCATCCTCACGTCTAATGGACTGCATTAGACGTGATGATGTCACAAGTCCTTAGACCACTGGAGCCTGGGGAAAAAGAGGCTGTAGGGACCGGTCCAGCAGCCATCTTAGTGATATCTCCACACACCGTAGCTATGTACCCCAGAATTCAGCGGGTGCTGGAACAACTGGTGGATGTCGCCATAGTATACAGATTGGAGGATATGTTGTCCGCACACCATTCTGCTTCAGAATATCATCTGTATTCAGGGCCATCTCTATATTTAGGCAGCCTGAGGCTGTTGCTTCAGGCGGCACCTCTTTGGGTCATGTGAGGGCGCGTCAGGCAAAGAGCAGGGCAGCCATCAGGGGGGTACGGCCGATACTCATGTAAGGGGCCCGGGCAGCCTCGGGGCCCGCCTGGGTCCCTTACATGACTATCGGTCGACGGTGAAGGGTGAGGAGGCGGAGGCCTGGCCCTAGCAGCGCAGGGCTCCAGCATTGCAGCTCCAGCGGCTTTGAGACAAGCTAGGGCTCCATCAGCAACGCTGCTCGTCTGATGTCGGACTGCCGAAAGTGACTCTTGGCCGGTCCGGCGGCAGACGAGGCCATGTGTGCAGGTAAGAAGAGCTAGGAAGGAAGGAAAGGAGGGAGGGGAGGGATGCACCCTGACCAGCCCACCTGAGACCCCTTCGGAGCCCACAATAGAGAGTCTCAGATGGGCTGTGCAGCATCTATGGTGGGCTCTGCAGGGTCACTCTCAGGTGGGCCTGTGTCCAGCGCGTCACTAAGCCCTGCGTCCAGCGCGTCACTAAGCCCTGCGTCC
>NW_017307663.1:215385-248416 GCF_000935625.1 Nanorana parkeri | reverse complement strand
GGGGGGGGGGCAGCCTAAAGCCGTGTAAGGGGCCACAACATTTCTGATGGCTGCCCTGGCAAAGAGGTATGGCCGCACAATGTTTGGAGTGTCTTTGTCACCCCCTTTCTGGCCACAGTGTTCCAGGTGTGCTAGATCAGAGACCAGCACCAGCGCCGCTGGAAACTACTGAAAGAAGCAGATCTGATCAAGAGGCATCACTTACGGTAAGTCCCTACAGCAGGATTAGGGGGGCAAAACAAATTGAGTTTAATGTCACTTTAATCTCCCAAAAATGTATGCAATCCTTTGTTTGGCTTATTATCCTTCACAAAGACAGGCTACTTCCATATGAGACCCCTTATATCCAGCTTCTTTTTCCACAAAGCTTGTTAATATAGAACAATTCTGATTCTTATTTTCCTTTTTCCATCGCAATAAGGAAAACAAGCCGACGGCACTGAGAATATACCATTTCCATCCGGTTTCCGAGCGTTCAAAGTGTAAAGTATTTTTATTGAGAATAAATGCTTCTCGCAGCCATTCTATATCATCATGACAGTTATATGAGGAGAGATAAAATCTTGATTCAGACATCTATTTCAATTTAATAAAGTTCAGAATGTTAAAATGAGTAGAGATGAACAAAGTGAGGCCAGATAGCTTTATCATTTTCCAGGTGCAGGTGTATTTCCACTTTTGAAGTCAAATTTGAGAACACCCCTCTACATGTTTGTTATGTGTTCCTATTCACAAAGCATACCACAAGGTCATTAAAATGTCTTACCTTTTAGATGTTTTGTTGCAGCAGGCAACATGGCCGATTCACAGTGATCTCTGATCTGTCATAATAGAAGACTGAAATTTGTGGATTGTGTTTCTCTCATTAAAGGAGGATGATTTTCACTCACCCTCATAGTTCGAGCCGACGTGTGACAATGAGACTGTCACAGGTCGGCTCAATAGATCGGGAAGTGAGTGAACACATACCGTCGCTCGCTCACTTCTCGATCCTGTCCCTGCAGAGAGCCATAACTATCACTCACGGCTCCCTGTAGGGATTCCCCCCCTCCCCGGGATTCCCCCCCTCCCCGCTCCGATCCTCCAGCGCTGACTGACGGAACGGACGGGGGTGGGGCGGGCACAGCTGGATCTGCCTTTAGATAGGCAGAGCCAGCTGTCACTCACGCAGCTGCGTGGATCTCGACAGTAATGTTGGGATCCGTCCCGGCTGCGGTGGTCTCAGTAAACCACGAGCTGTAGCTCGCGATATACTGAGCTTTGGGTCACGGGAGGACGATAGTTTATGGCCTCCCGTGACCCTTAGGAGAACTATGGGGAAAAACACTGACCCCATAGTTCTCCTTTAAGAAGCCAATAAACCCTAACCCAAGTAAACGAAACTTAAACTGAAAGAAGCTTTTTTAGCTTAAGCTATGTGAATGGGAACATGTAAGAAATATAGAATAGGTGTTTTCTCAGTTTGGCTGCAAAAGTGGAGATGCACTTTAAGTAGTCCAGGAAAGTTTTGGAGGGGCAGCTTCCTAATCTGCTACAATTATTATTATTATACAGGATTTATATAGCACCAATAGTTTGCACAGCGCTTTACAATATAAGGAAGACATTACAGTCACAATACAATTTAAGACAAGATGGTAAGGAGGGCCCTGCCCGTGAGGGCTTACAATCTAAAAGGGAGGGGCAAGTGATACATGAGGAGGTAGCTGCGCGGGGATGATTGTTTGAGAAAGTGATTGTTCAGTGGTTAGGTTGTGGTGGCATAGGCTTCCCTGAAGAGATGAGTCTTAAGGGATTGCCTAAAGGCAGTCAGTGTGGGAGATAGACGGACAGGTTGGGGTAGAGAGTTCCATAGAATGGGAGACACTCTAGTGAAGTCCTGGAGGCGAGCATGGGAGGAGTTGATGACGGAGCTGGAAAGCAGGAGGTCTTGTGAAGAGCGGAGGGGACGCTTAGGGTAATACTTTGAGACCAGGTTGGAGATATAGCCGGGGGTAGAGCTGTGGATGGCTTTGTACGCGGTTGTTAATATTTAGAATTTTATCCTTTGGGCTATAGGAAGCCAGTGTAGGGATTGACAGAGGGGGGTTGCAGACACTGAGCGGTTGGTTAGGTGGATGAGTCTAGCAGCTGCATTCATGATAGACTGAAGGGGGGATAGCCTGTGTAGAGGTAGGCCAATGATGAGGGAGTTGCATTAGTCAAGACGAGATATAACAGGGGAGTGGATGAGTAGTTTTGTGGTGTCATTGGTGAGGAAGGGGCGTATTTTGGAGATGTTACGAAGGTGGAGGCGGTATGATTTGGATAGTGATTGGATGTGGGGAAGAAAGGTGAGGTCCGAGTCAAGGATGACACCTAGGACCTTGGCATGGGGGGAGGGCTGGATAGTTGTGTTAACAATCTCAAGGGAAAAGTTGGGGGAAGGTGCACGGGCAGGAGGAAATATCAAGAGCTCAGTTTTTGAAAGGTTGAGTTTTAAGAAGTGTTGCGACATCCAGATAGATATGTCAGTTAGTAGATTAGTGACACGCAAGGACACTAAGGGGGAGAGTTGCGGAGTAGAGAGATAGATTTGAGTGTCATCGGCATAGATGACACTCAAGTGACCTTCGCTATTTTTTGTTGTATAAATAGGTTTTAGGTCTTATACGCTAGATGTAAAAGGTCAAATTTAGCAACAAAGGTCCAAGAGTAATTGGTTGGGTTTGATTAGGCTTTGAGGCTTGGCACTTTTCTCTCCCCCACCCTTGCCATGCTACTCTAGGCATTAGCCCAAGAAACCCATTGTTATACATACAATCTCCTTGGAACCAGGCTTTTTTTGTGACAAGTTGAGGTGTACATGCTTCCCTCTTCTCATTTAGAAGATTGTCCGGTACAGATTTGCCAAGCAGTTTATCAGTGTCTTTAAAAAATTTGACCCTACATCCACACCATAGTATGGTAACAGCGGTTTTGATTTCTGAATGGTGGAAATTGTCTTGCTGCTGATATATGAAGTTAATTCTACAGTGGCAGCCAAACTACATACTCTGACTGTGTAATGTTGCAGGTGGGCCCCAGGTACAGAGCAGCTGTACTGACTGGTGATGGAGGACACAACAGGGGTATTTACCAGAGACATGCTGAGGTCAGGACCGGCGGCAGACCAAGAGTATTCCGGGGACAGGCTGAGGTCAGGAATAGAGGCAGACAGAGAGTATTCCAGAGCGAGGCTGAGTTCAGGACTGGCAGCAGACAGAGAGAGTGTTCCAGGGACAGGCTGGCCTTCAGCCATCAAATCATCACGGCTTCCCATGGACACATTTTCCATATAGACTTTTAAGCTTTTTTCAAGTGTTTCCATATCAGAAATCACCATCAGGACATCAAACAACAGATCAAGAATTGGTCATCACCCCATCCTGCCCAAATCATCCAGAGAAGCCACGCACCAACTCATCAAACCACTTAGGACTTCAGGATCTTCCCCACCACCTTCCCAGATGACATTGCATCACTCCTAACCCAATGGTGAGTTTCTACACACCACACATGTGATTCATTCATTCATTTGTGATTTCTCACCTTTCCAACGTTCTCTACCCTTCCTTCTGACCCCCAACCACCCAAGCTGGGAAGTACTACACTTGTTGGCCTCCACATCAACGTCAAGCTTACCCTATTACACCAGCATTCAACCAAGAAACACCGACTGGTTCACATGATTTCCCCCCCCCCCGGTTGTGTCGCTTCCTTCTCTCCTTTTCGTTCATGGTCACACGTGTCAGACACCCTGGTCTGTACAATCAGGAAGCTGCACACCAATAACACCTTCTGCCCAAAACCCTTTTTCCCTCCTTAAGATCATACCCCCTGAAGAGCGCTGGTTTTCTGGACTGCCCCTTCAACTTTTTCATTGAGGTCAGGACTGGCAGCAGACAGAGCGTGCTCCAGGGACAGGCTGGATATTCAAGAGGCAAGATATTCAGAGCCTTATGAAGACTGAACTAGACAGAATTATCATAATCCCAGAGTTAGGGCTTGTAATTCTTAAATAAAGTGCCACTAACCAATCCCAAGACAGCTGACAAAGGAGTCTGGGAAAGGTGCTGTGGCAACAAGCAACCATTAGGAGGAGCTGGGAGGTTGTTAAAGGCATAGGAGCATTAGACCTGCTCCTAAAAATTGCATAATTGCTGTGGGTCTAAACTTGTAATGAAGATGTTGTTAGGGTCTGCATATGAGAAGGGGTGGGGAATTCCCTGCCCAGAGCTGGATGTGAGCAAAGGGGTGAGAAATGCAATGATGTCCCTGACCTTATATGGCTAAGTGGCTATATGAGGTAAATGGTGTCAGCACAGGCCTCCCGCCCCCCTGTTATGGTCAGTTGTAGGATGGCGAATGCCCTGCAGCTGATTGGGCGGGAGGCCCATGTAGCTTCCATGATTGGGGAACTGAACCTGGTACAAACCTGAGCCCATCCATAAATTTAAGTCTGGACGTCAGCTGCTCAAAACTGAAGTGGAAAGTAAGCACTGGACCCGTGTAGGTATTCTGTTGGTGTTTCTCATCCAATAGTAATGTGAATCTGGATGCTCTGGCTAAAGGGTGGGCAGCTTCTGCAAGCTAAAGAATATCCACAGTACCCTTGACTCGACAGTGAACACAGTAGATCTAGGAATTGAAGCGCTACACCAATTAAGATAGTCCAGATACAAGTTTATTCCATTAGGGTCGGGGGGGGGGCGGGGCATTCAAGTACAGTAGCTAACATGTTTTCGGGGGTCCAAAAAACACTCCCTTCATCAGGGCATAGTGAGAGTAGATGTAGGAACTGAAGCACCACACCAATTAAAATAGCCCAGATACAACTTTCTTCCTTTAGGGTCAGGGGGACATTCAAGCAGAGTAGCCAATGGGTTTCCGGGGTCCATAGCACACCCCCTTCATCAAGGGCCTAAAGAGGAATGTTACCCATGTCTTTGAATTGACAACAAAGACACCTTTAGAAATGTTTAGTAATGACAATCTACAGACAGATACTTCTAGATAATTGCTTTATATTCTTTGCAGACCTTATTTTTCTTTTCCTCCCCATTCTTCTCACAGTGGCCATGTTTACTAAGGGCAGGTGAATCCATCTCCCTTTGCTTCCTTGAACTCTGGCACGTGTGACTAGGATATGTGACCATGCACATCATCTCAGGGGAGGAAAATGCCTTTCCCTGAGTTCTCCTGAGAGTACAGATGAGATTTCCCAGCAATGCTCTGCTGACGTAACCTTCCCAGGATGCAACGCTTGAACACAGATTACATCACTAATGCCCAAGAGGACCAGGAAGTGGGGAAACAATCATTGTAAGTGTAGCGCTCACCCCCGAAGGAGCCGCTGAATGATCGGGTCTTCCATAGCCTATCTAGGGATTATTAAAACACATGGCTGCCCCAATAGCACTTACCACTTCCAGTGGTTACCGACAGATAGAAGTCCAGACAATAGCTCCAAGATGATTCTCTTTTATTTCTGAACTCCAGGGAGAGAGGGAAGAGGGTCAGGCACATCCAGCATGAAGGTAGACTCCTTGTACTTGAAACAGAGCAAAGTAACTGCTGCCACCACAGACCTTTAAGCCATACAGGCAATCTGTGTGGAGAACTTTTGGCAAGCAGTACTGTCAAGGGTTTTGTTCAGGCTCAACTTCAGACATGAGTGGCTGACCATTGGGCCTCCAGGCTCAGGCCCCAGTATCCAGGCCTAGGCCCCAGCTCAGGCCTA
Source organism: Nanorana parkeri (assembly GCF_000935625.1). Lineage (NCBI taxonomy): Eukaryota > Metazoa > Chordata > Amphibia > Anura > Dicroglossidae > Nanorana > Nanorana parkeri. The sequence goes on along the minus strand of NW_017307663.1, from coordinate 242,655 downwards.
GTCCATTCTATCTCTTCAGCAGCAGGCATCCTGCCCCAGGCCAGGAGGGCCCTGAGGAGGGGAAGAGGAAGAGACTGTTGTATCAGCCACACTCAGCATTTATATCCTCTCCCAGCATGCATCACTGCTACTGTCCTGCAGTGATTGGCTGGGAGACATAAATGCCCAAAGCAATCCTCATTGGCTGTTCTGCCCTGTGTGGTAACACACCCACCCACAGGCAGACCCAGCTTCACAGATTGTTCTGTCACAGTTGAACTGAACATAGAATATAGAAATATTTTAGCACCCCTATAAGTAGGGTGCTACATAAGTAAAAGACAAAGTTGTTTGTTAACTTATGAATGTAAGATGATGTCATATCAGCGTGCAGAGCTACATGCTGAGGGTAAGTACCTTATTTAGTTTTCATTTTTTGTGAGGGAGTTCGTATCTCTAAATGTTCATCATAGAAATAGAATGTATATCGTAGTAATAATAAACCTAAAAGAAGAAATAAAACACAAAGGGAAAATTGTCTGTCGAAAGAAATGATTGCCTGCAGGGTTTTAATAGTCAATAATCAGCGAGAGGTAATATATGGTAAATTATGATATGTCATAACTATCATTAAAGAGGGGGAGATCGATTGGAAGCAGACACAAGGAGAAACAGCTTTATATCGAAATTGATACTTTAGGGGAAAAAAAAGAAAGAAAGAGAAAAGTGTCCGTCTCCTTTGTTTAAACTGCTAATGCTGCCTGGAATGTTAAAACATAAAAATCAATCAGTCTTAATGACCAATTATATATTCACACTGCAGTCTGCGCAATTTGGAAGCTGAAGAAATCTTTTTCCATTAGCCGAACGTGGAGGATTGAAAGATGGCTTCAACGTTCAGCAGAAGGCTACTAGCTGGAGAGTGCGCTAATGGTTTTCTCCATATTTAAAGTGGAGCTTTCGGTAGCGTTAAAAGTCTCTGTGAATACGTTCCTGACATGTCCCAATATACGGCAATTATATACCCCCCCCAAAAAAAAAATATATATATTTTATCATTAAAAATCCATTCTTGTGCTTCAATCTGATCACTTCTGAGGCTGAGATGATGTCATCAGTCTACTGCAGGCAGGATGAAGCATTTATTCAGTGCTGCTGATCTCCTGAAGCCGCCTCCATCCACTTCCTGTCTATATGCACTCTTCTCTAGCACCGGCTGCACATCATTGTTCTGGACTGGCTTCCTGGTAGTGACAGTGGTGGACCATGGTTGCAATTAGGGATGGCCAGATACCAGTTCAGATACCATTGCCGATACTTGGCATTTTCATGAGAACTACCAGGGTTGCAGCGGTTGCAGCTGGGACCTGGCTCTGGCGCTCCTCCACTGTCCTGAAATCATTTGTCTGTATTGTTTTAGAAAAACTGTCACATGACAATAAACAAAAATGTATCAGTACTTGTATCTGTGAGTACTTGGGCAAGTACCAGTACTTGTACTTGGGGAAAATGGTATCGGTGCATCCCAAATATATATTTATAAAAAGAAAATCATACATTACAACAGAGATGCACAAATCCCAGGAGCTCCGTGTGCTCCTTACAAATAAAGATAGATAGATAGATAGATAGATAGATAGATAGATAGATAGATAGATAGATAGATAGATAGATAGATAGATAGATAGATATCTACTTCTCTCTCTCTCTCTCTATTAAAAATGCCCAAAATGGGTACCTGCCAGCACAAAAGTCAAAACAGCGTGAGCATGGAGCTCAGTGTTTAGTCTCCTCATGACTCCATGCCGGGACATAGCAACTCTCATGTGCATGCATGGAAGTTAGGTCAACAGGGCCCAGTCAATCAAGAGGCTGAAGACTCCATAGTTGAAGTATGCCGCCATGTTTTATTTGGTCTTCTTATGTTGAGGTGCTGTGAAAGTCCATGGCTCAGCTCATATGCAACATAATTCTTTCAAACACAGCAGTCCAAGTGGCCTATCATAAACAGTGTTATTCACAAAAGGGTGAAGAGTTTGGAGAAGGCCGGAGAAGTGGACAATCTAGGCTAAAATAGCTGCTTTGGAAAGATTTTCCAGTTCAGCTCACTCTCCAGTTCAGCTATGTGGTCCTAGATTGCTCACTTCTCCGGCCTTCCCCAAACTCTTCAGCCTTTTGTGAATAACCTTGACAATTTATTTTAGCTCAGCAAGAATGCTGATTGCACTGGCTACTGTACATACAGCCACTAGAGGGAGCACATGCAAATATTTACATTTTAATGGAATTTTCAGCCATAGTCTTTTGTATTTTGTACGAAACTCTTCCAGGGATTTATTGGGGAGATTAATTCTCACTTATTGCATTGGTGACCATAGACACCAGAAGAGAAATGAATATTTTACTCCCGTTTTAAATGAATGAATATGTCTATCGCACATTTCTCCCTAGGAACGCAAAGCGCTTGGTGTAGACAAGGGGTGGGCAACACCAGCCCTCCAGCTGTGCTTTAACTGCAAATCCCAACATGCCTCTGCCCCTGGGAGTCTTGCCTGTGTCTAGCAAGGCCTCATGGAACTTGTAGTTCCACAACAGCTGGAGGGCCGGAGTTGACCGACCTTGGTGTAGAGGAAAATAGGAGGTGTGGCAGCCCTCTTGGACAAGCTCAGTAGACTATCAGATTTAGACAGGAGACCAGGAGTAGTCGATTATGGTACTCCAGCTGCAGTGAAACTGCAAAACCTATCATGCTTTGAGAGCCATGCCTGTGGCTGTCAGAGTCTTGCAATGCCTCATGGGATATGTAGTTTAACCACAGCTGGCGTGCCATGGTTGCCTACCCCAGGGATCCCAAACTGAAAAAAGTAATTTCAGTGAGGTGTCCTTCTCATTTCAGGGAGGTGCCCTCTGTCGGGTGGGGGAGAGCACCCCCCACCCCCGAGATAATGGCAGATAGCAAAGAAGCTATTGCTTCCCATGCTATCTGCAGGTGTTTTTTTGTTTTTTGTATTCTGATAGCTGCTGCCATCAGGAAAAAAAACACAGCACAGGAATGAATAGCTAGATTGCTATTGGCTATTTTAATTTGCAATAGCTAGCTGGCTATTGCACCCGCCCTCTGCTGGTGTTAATCAGCAGAGGAGGACCTGATGGAGAACTTCAGGTCCACCTCTGCTGATTGACAGCAGCAGTGGGTGGGTTCAATAGCTAGTCTGCTATTGGCTATTGCAAAAAAAAAATAGCCAATAGCAATCTAGCTATGCATTCCTGTGCTATGTTTTTTTTTTTCTCTGACAGACGGCAGCCGGCGGCCCCAATGTAAAAAAAACAAACAAAAAAAACAGATCGCAGGGAAAGGTTTACTCTGCTATGCTAGATAGAGGGCAGAGTGAACCTTTCCGGGAGAAAATGGGAGCCGCTATATGGTAGCGGGAGCCGCTATATGATAGCGGGAGACTCCCGGAACGTCTGGGAGAGTTTGAATGTCTGCTACCCCTGCAGGAGACAAATAACATACCAGCATGCCTTTGGAGTGTAGGAGAAGGCCCATGCAAGTATAGTGAGAACATGCAAACTCCATGCAGCTAGTGTCCTGCTTGGAATTCAAACCCAGTAGGACAAGGCAAATGTGCTGACTGCTGATGATGACAGATGATGATGACAGAGCCACTATGATGACATAAAAATTTGCACTAAAAGGGGAAATCTCCCATTAGCTGTGGCAGCACCAAATGTGAAAGGTGGGATTTCCTTATATATCAGAAGGATTTCCTCTCACTTCCTGTTGTGCTTCCAGGACAGGAAGTGGGAAAAATCTCCCCAATGAGGACACACACCAATATTTAAAATGTTACAGCAATACCCTAAACTGCTTGTATACTGAAAATAAATTGTAGTTTCCCGGTATTGATTTGTTTCTTTTGATGCTGACAGCAAACATCGGCCGCAGCTCCCCCATACCATTGGAGTATCGATTGCCTCATAGAAGCAACATCCATTTCAGCTGGTGTATACCTATGAAGACGTAGATATAATTTTGAGTGCCCCGCAGTTCACACCTGGGAAATATTTCACAACCTCTCATTACAGTTCACATAAAGTGCAGCAAAGTCCTTTACCATTGGACAGCCAACAATTTGTCTGTATCGATCCGGCCATTTGATCCCGGTTCCAGACATAGCCCGGCTTCGCTGTATTGATCACAGGTACGTGAGCATTTATTTGCTGTGACATGCTTTTCCTCGGAGAGCTGGGCTGAGCAGAAAACTCTCACGGTTCTTCTATTCACCGGCCATTGCCTGTCCGAAACCGTTCCTCAAATGGCTGCTACGAAGACAAAGACATTGGCTACAATTTACTAAAGCCTATGAGTGTACGCCTGTGTGCATTGCTCATAAGACAACTGAGTTGTATCCTCATGATGAGTACTATGCACCTGGGAAGCATTTAGGAAGAGCTGGCAATAGTACCGGGGTACGGTACTGTACTTCCATACCGGGCCCTCCTATCTGACTTAATGGGCCTGATAAGGCAGTAATCCGTTCTGGAACCGGCCAATCCTGTTGACGCAATGAGATTCATGCCTGGTAATGGAGTAATGCCTGTACAATGCCTGGGCCTTTTGGGTCTGCAGGTGGCCCGAGTCCAGTAGAGGTATTACTGCCATACCAGGTCTGGACCACCTGTCAGTGTACATCAGTCAGCGCCCATAGTACAGCTTCTGCCCGGATCGCTGCACAAAACTATGCGCATGCGCGCATTCGGCCCTAGTAATGTGCATGCATGAAAATGATGTGCACGCGCAACACCATGCACGTGTAGTAGCGTGCGCGCTCCTGTCCTTGGTGCCAGACAGGCTATTTAAAGAGGGCTTCTGCATCTTCAGCTGTACTCTGCATCTGTGATTCTGTTCCTGATATCCGTTTAGGGTTGCCACCTGTCCAGGATTCACCCGGACAGTTCGGGTTTTGAATGCTGTGTTCGGGTTTCGTGGCAGCAGAAACCCGGACACAAGATGTCAGGCACACAGGAGAAACCAAAATTAAGATAGGGGCTACTGACCCCCCACTGAAAATAGTCTCAACTGTGATATTTACATATGAAGGGGTGGCACTATTTACATATGAAAAAGCCGCAAATCATTCTTCCAAGAAAATTTCCGCGTGTCGCTAGAGTGTCCGGGTTTCGATGGAAGAAAAGGTGGCAACCCTATATCCGTTTGACCCAGCTTGATTCCTGACTGTCTGCTTGCTGCCTGCCTTGTGACCTCGGCTCGTCTTCTAACCATTCTTCTGCCTCCTGATCTGGTACCATTCTGCTCGCAAGTGTATGACCCGGCCTGCTCCTGACTTCGCTTCTGTCTCCTGCTTATGTACCCCGCTGAGCGCACGTTACCGATCTGGTTTGTTCCTTACTACGCTTCAGCTCCTCACCCCAGTGTTGTCTGATCTGCCATCTACCACCAGCTACCTCTGGCATTCTGTTGTCAGCATTAGCATATCCAGTGTGTCCAGCAGTCATACCAGCCACAGGCACTCGTGCCCCTCTCTGTCTATACAACTACTGTTCCATCTCCAGTGGGGCTCAGACGAGAGCTGCAAGGGAAGGCCTTCCTCCTCACTTCAGGCTCACACCAAGGTACGTGAAACCACCCTTTTGACCTGATGAGCCTGGTACAGGCAGTACTCCTGTACCTGGCCCAGGCCACCCTGCAGACTGACATTTATTCCGTCATGCAATGCTGTACTGAAATTAATTTTATACCATTTTTTGGGGACAGATAGAGCTTTCTTTTGGTGTTATTTAATCATCACTACGGGTTTTATTTTTTACTATATAATGAAAAAAGTACTCAAAATTTCTTTTCAAAAAACTGTTTTCCCTACGTTATGTTAAAAAACAATTATTATTACCCAAATTTTTGGCAAAATATAAAAGAGTGGGTCACGTCAGGTAAATAGACACCAAACATGTCAAGCTTTAAAATTCCGTGCGCCTGCGAACTCGCAAAAACTACCATACCCAAAATTGGCCATAGGCAACGCTTTAAAATCTTTTACCGCTCATCAGTTCAGTGTTATCAGTGATTGATGGCCCAAGAATTATTGCTCTCATTGCAACGTTTGCGGCGATATGAAACATGTGCGGTGTAATGGATGCAATCGTCGTTTCCGCACATAGGCGCACTCAATGCATGTTTGCATGTGTATGTGTGGGGCGGGGGACTTCAAACATTTTTAATTTTTTTTTTAATTACCTTTATATGTGACTTTTAATTTTTTAATATTTTTTTAACTAATTCTTTTGAACCTTTTTTTTTTCACTTAGCTTTATTGCTATCACATAGGGGACTAACAAGCCCCCTTTGTGATAGCCTTTAAGACCCCTAATGTCACCTAGGGACCCCCAGAGAAGCTGATGAAGCAAACACCTGCTTCAACAGCTTCTCTCCGGTTGCTGTAGTGCTTTTCCAGGGTTGCCATGGGGCGTTGGTTGTGGGGGTGCGGGCAGGGGGGCTTATTCACATCAGGGTATAAAGGGGCAACCACCGATGTAATCCAGCGTCAATCACGACGTCCAGCGTTGTCCACAATAAATTGTCTGATACCGCACAGAGTTTTGGGCGCTCCTTGTTTGTGTTTTAGTATGTGATCTGTCCGATCTATGGAGGAGCAGCACCCCTGAGGCATATCTGTGTAGAGGAGGGGGAGGGGACCCTGTCAGCGCCATAGGTCTTTTGGAGGTCTGTAAATATGCCTGGAAAATATAAAAAATTAAAAATTCCTAAAAGACGCGTTAAAAAAATGCTTCACAATTGCCTGAAAATGGTCATGCTCAAGTGTGAATGGGGGCTACAAGGGGAATGAATACAAATTTGTTTCCTTGAAACAACAAATCCCCTTTAATGTTCCATTATGTTCTACCGGTTTGCATGCCTCAGATGTCCTATCATATCTAAACAGACTCTACAACACGGAAGAGAAAAATGGTCAGAGAGGCGCGATGCAGACTGAGTTATTGTAATATTGTTTTTTATGAACTTGTCCCTTGGAAACGCGGTAAAGGCTGCCAGGAGTTATCCATCAAAGGCGCTGAAATCTTACTGAAGCTGATCACAGCCTCTTCACAGGACAGCGCTGTCATGGCAGGAAGTAGAATAACTCAGGGCGCATCTATAAAGAGTAGGTGACGAGTCCCTGAATGTCCTCCGCTATTCATGAAGAAGAAGGATTCTCATGTCTCCTTCACAGAAGTGCAGAATCTTCAAACGTAGAATATCTACACAATTTTAATTTTCCTTCTTTTAAGATGTCTACTTGGTAGACATGTGCGATTTGTTTCATTCCGAATCAAAATTCGTACGCATTTTCCAAAATTCGCTCATTCAGACACATGCAAATTAAAATGCGTCCGAGTCCGAAATTCCGTTTACGAATTTTGGATCTCGTCCAAACTTTCAAAACGTTCAAAAGCGAAATTGAATCGGACATGTGACATAGTTACATAGTTGGTAAGGTTGAATAAGGGCACAAGTCCATCCAATTTAAAATATGTGTGAGTGTATATGTGTATGTGTGTGTGTGTGTATGGGTAACTAAGAGCACCCATACCCATCAGGATCACCAGGCCACATTTCACCTGGTTACGCACGCACATAATGACGTTACGTGCACTTCACTGCCGGACAGCCATCTTGGTGATGGATGTCGGCAAAGAGAGGAAGGGAGAAAGCCTTTTCTCTCGTGCAGCTGTCGGGCTCTCAGTCGAAGACAGAGTGCCTGACTTTTCAGAGGAGGTTCCGAAGAGGTCCCCACCACACTCCTTACTGGTATCATGTCTGATGAAGGGACTCTGAGTGGTCCCGAAACATTGCTTTGTGACGAGATGTGTGTACATCAATAAAATGACCAGGGGTGTCCTGAGGCCGGGGGTCACCCGGTCTCCAGACTGGGTGACACCCGCCGTGTCGTCATCGCGCAATTGCGAAGAAGTCACCAGCACACCAATGATTCGTAAGCAAAAGTCAATTTAATGAAGGAACATAGCCATCCAAGAACTAGCGCCTTCGGGGCCATGCAAGGTCCCCTTCATCAGGCTCAGATGACGTCATCACATATGCGCGGCCATCTGATTGAAGCCTGCCGGTGGCCATCTTGGTGATGGACGCCGGAAGAGAGAGGAAGGGATGTTCACCCGGCAGGATGAGGTATGCCGAGTCCCCTCCTCTCTCCTGACACTGTCGGGCTCTCGGTCCCTTGTGACGCCACTGAAAATGACCACTTGTTGAAGATTTTAATTTGGTGTGCTGGTGATATATGTTACTACTTTTAAGAGGAGGTGACACCAAAATGACTGTTAGTCATTTTGGAGTTACCCCCTCTGATGGTGTCACCCGGTGCGAGTGACCCCCCCCCCACCCCCCTCACTTGTAATGCCACTGCCCATACCTCTGGATTCCTATAATAAGTTTTACAAATAATCAAAATGTACAAGTCACAAACATTCGCACATTTTCAAGAACTTTACCACCTAGATTTTTACTTTGAGCAGAATTGTATTCCGAGTTTCCATCAATATATTCTGTTTGCTTCCAGTGCCGCTGGGAAGCCCTAGGTGAGCTGAGCCTGATAAATGAGTTTCTTAAAGTTTGCTCCTTGTTGGAGAATATTGTCGGACTGTGATAGAAGAGCATGTAATGAAACCCCTTCCTCTTCTTGCCTATTGCTCCCTGGCGGATTAGAATTCTGTCAGCCGAGTGAATGTAATGCAGCAAACAATTTAACTAAAAGGTATACTTCTATACCGCAATATTATTCTGCTGACTACAAGTTTTCTTTCTTGTCTCTAGATTGACTGCACTCTTATAACGATCTGTTTCTTAACTTTTCAGAAGTTCAGTCTTCTCTGCTCGCAGCCCCCCGAGAGACACCTGAGCTTCAGCAAACTAATTTAGAAGAAAATGCTGCTTCAGACTTCTATGTTGATCAAGAAAAATGAATACTTAAGAAAGTATTTTTGTTGGTTTGCACAGAAAAATCATTGCCCTTGAAGGAAGCTTCCGTTTGACAGCCAGTTGAGATGAGGCTGCTGTGGTTATATAAACAAGTCCATAACCTTGAAATGACGGACGTAGAAGAAGAATAGCAAGACTGGGCGATGCAATCTGCGGGATATGGTATGGATGGTGTTAGAAGGAGAAGTGTGGCTCTCGTTTTCAAGGGTACATTACCAAAATTTGGTAGGTGTCCTCTAAGGATTTCCCGATACCACTTTTTCAAGACCAAGTGCAAGTACAAGTACTTTCCCTCAGCTACTTGCCGATACAAATTACCAATACTTTTTCTTAAAGGGACATGTGACATTTTTTCTAAAAAAACACAGACTGATGATTTTAGGGCAGTTTGTCACCAGGCTGCGTCCAGATCTCACCAGAGCTGAATAGAGATCTCACCAGAGCTAAATATGGTGACATCTGGACACAGCCTGGTGACATCTGGACTCCAGATCCCACCAGGCTGTGTCCAGATGTCACCAGGCTCCATCCAGATGTCACCAGGCTGCGTACAGATCTCACCAAAGCTGCGTACAGATCTTACCAGAGTTGCGTCCAGATGTCACCAGGCTGCGTCCAGATCTCAACCGGGGCTGATTAGAGATCTCACCAGAGCTAAATATGGTGACATCTGGACACAGCCTGGTGACATCTGGACTCCAGATCCCACCAGGCTATGTCCAGATGTCACCAGGCTCCATCCAGATGTCACCAGGCTGCGTACAGATCTCACCAAAGCTGCGTACAGATCTTACCAGAGTTGCGTCCAGATGTCACCAGGCTGCATCCAGATCTCAACAGGCTGCATCCAGATCTCACCAGGCTGCATCCAGATCTCACCAGGAAGCCGATCTGATTTAAAAATGTAAAGGGCCAGTATCGGCCTTCAGCTTTGGGGCATTTTCACGAGTGCAAGTACTCATGAAAACGCCCTGTATCGGCCCCGATAACGATACTAGTATCGGTATCGGGACATTCCTAGTGTTCTCAAACCATATGGACTTTTGTCTCATTGCAGTTTTTTGGCCAAGGGTTGCCGTTGAATCATAACAGCAAGCCTTGCAATAATATGCTCATGGCCAACATAAATAATATATACATTTCTTGAAAGGCTGATACTTTTAAGCAAAACTGTGCTTTACCCATGCAGGGCAAAGCAACAGGTTCAATTTAATGGTGACCCCCACTAAAGGAACATACTCATCTTCCCTTTGCTCCTTTGCAGCAGACATTTGGGTTATACTGCTGCCTTCAGAGAGTTTGGACACTGGCAAACAAATAATGTTAAGGCAGCCCCCATTTAACCCCACCTCCAACTAACATGCTTCAGTTGTGTGAGCAAGGCAGTACACAGAGGGGTAGTACATGTGTCCCTCAATGCCACAAAATCGCTCCAGTTCTCAGTTCTTAGGGACTGGGTCACATTAGAGACTGTGCCACAGATCTGGACCTGGAGAGTGCTGCGTGGCTAACTAACACAGTACACAGAGGTCTGGAATGCACTACTATGCAAAGCCCAGCACCCAAAGGTCACATTCCAAGTTAGCCTCATCACGACCAAGGGCCTACTCACTGCTGAAGTCTCCAGGGACTGGGTCATACCCGAAACTGTGCCATGGCTCTAGACTTGGAGAGTGCTCTTCAGCTAACACAGTGCAGAGGGGTCTGGAAAGCACCACTATGCAAAGCTCAGGCTCAAAGCTCAAGCTCAAAGGTCACATTCCAGGTTAGCCTCAACAGATCCAGAGGTCTACTCAGTGTGAGTCTTCGGAGACTGGGTCACTCTAGAAACTGTGCCATGGCTCCGGAGCTGAAGAGTGCTTTGTGGCTAACTAACTGTGCACAGAGGTCTGAAATGCACCACTATGCAGAGTCTAATGCCAAAAGGTCACATTCCAGATTAGCCTCTTTATGACCAGAGGCCTACTCACTGCTTATGTTATCAGAGACTGGGTCACACTAGAAACTGTGCCACTGCTCTAGACCTGGAGAGTGCTCTGTGGATAATTAACACAGTACACAGAGGCCTGGAAATTGCTACAATGCAGATACCAGTGCCTAAAGGTCACATTTCAGGTTAGCCTCATTACAACCAGAGTCCTATTCACTGTGTGAGTCTTCCGGGACTGGGTCACACCAGAAACTGTTCCATGACTCTGGACTTGGAGAACACTGTTGGGATAACTAACACAGTAAACAAGGATCTGGGAAGTGCCCCATTGCAAAGCCCAATGTCTGTAGGTCACATTTCAGTAAAATTCAGCAATTTTTCAATCCAACAGGGTCCAGTCTTGGCCTCCAAAGCTGTTGCTGAGGATACGCTGGTCTGGATAGCTGCTGTGAAGAGACTAGCTCAAACAACATTCATTTGAAATCTTGATTAAAGTCACCAAATAAATAATAAAAAAGGCTAGCAAAAAATATGGTGAAAATTTTGGTCAAATCCTGAGGAAAAGACATCCACCCTCCTAGAACGCTAGCAAAAGAAAGCAAAAGAGGCATGCCAGTCAGAAATGGGGTGACACAGGGGCTTACTTAACATTTATTTTGCTTAGCAGTGTCCAAACCTCCTTTAGGGGGCAATTAAACTCAAATGTCTACGAATTACTACATTGCCATATCCATCTGTAATGTAGATCAGAAATATTAGCTGTGTTTGCAAATTAACAACCTCTAAGCACATTTGTTCAAAAGGCCTTATGTGAATCAGTCAGCCAATCTCCATGAAGTCCTTCACAGAGGGGGGTCTGGAGATGAGGCTCGTCACAGCAGGAAGTGCAGGATATCCTCCACCTGTACCAAGACAAGGTTACATTGCTTGTTATGGGCAGTTTGGCCTCAGGTATCTGATTTGCTAAAACTCCAGGTACAATATAACAGTCTTGTGCTCTGAGTATTCAGAGTTGTTTTACTCCAGTGATAGACATGAGAGGCTCTTGGCTAGAGGACCTCATCGGAAAGAGACTAGAAGAAGATGAGGACAGATGGGAAATCTAGTTTTGGATGTGTGTGTTTCATGATTGAGAACCCTCAGACCCTCCACTCCTGATCCTGCTCAAACACTGAAGAGGCTCAACTCCCCCCCCCCCGCCTCCTCTTCTTCTGTGGAGTGACCTGAGGCCTTAAGTGTGAGTCTTGACCCTCTTTTGTTATACCTTGCTGCCGTTAACCTTTTGCTGTGCCTGGACTGCCGCCCTGTGTCCCTGGACTCTGCCCTTGCTGTTTTTAGCCCTTTCTTTTGCTTGGATTGCTGCTACACTTGCCGTATCCTATTATTGAGAACCCCTAATAGAGAACAGGAGGGGGTCAAGGGTTCTAAAAACCACTCTTGGTCTCCATGTGTGTTCTGTGTCTCCGACAACCTCCATCAAACCCTCAATGGACAATAACTTCTTTTTTTTTGGAGGGGGAGGGTGTTAAAAGGGGTTCTAACACTCCCTGCTCTGTCCAAAATGACAAATGGTTGGGCATTGGACATGGACACTGGATTTCCTAAGATGTTTCAGTTGCATAAAACAAGTTCCTACTTTTGAGTTATATGTCTTCAGGATTTCAAAGTTTTTAGCAATCTACTAAAACATATTTCCTAGGACAACATGTTATCTTTTCCCTACATGCCAACAAAAGCCTTAATAACACTGTTTACCAAATGTGACTGTATACAATATTGATAAGAATGTAAAGCCGTGTTCTGTGCAAATTAAAGAAACAAGACAGAAAAATATATTTTTATCATTCTAATTCTCTCCTTTCGGTATGTGACTTTGTTCGGTGGAAAATAATGAGAAAAACATGTGAGAATAAAAAATAATTATGAAAAAAAAAAGTGTACACGCGACAAGCACCCACACCGGGGTTGTGTGAAGATTCCGGAATTATCCAACTGGGCTCCTTGCCTCATACATTCACTTTGAACGTTACAATCTCGCTGAGCCGAGCAAAGCAAACCAATTAAGTGCTTTAGCTTTGTATGACACGGAATATCAAAGCAGCACATTGAGATTAAAAAGGCTCATTACGGAGAACACACTTTTTGGAAACGGCGCCTCAGATATCCAACTTTCCACCTATATCATTTACGACCTATGCGGACCCGGCGCGCACCAGGCAAAGCGCATCTCGCTTTGAAAGACTACATATTTTATGAGCATGGCGTTATTTTCGCCAGCTGTTTTGTTTATTTTCTTCTTCTGAATACTCCGTTTTCTTATTAGTTATAAGACGGAAATGTTATTGCTGTTTCCTAATTCTCGTTTTGCTATAATTGTCTGAGGACATCAATAAATCGACAAAGAGCACTTGAAAGAGAGGCCGAGGTAAAATTATGGAATTAAGGTTTTAGAGGAAGGCTTTGGCTTGAAAGTTTAAAATCACCTAAATACATTTTGGGCAGTGGCGTAACAATAGCCATTGTTGTGGTCTGGGGACCGGGGCACTAGGGTATGTGAGCTCAGGGGTTTGCGGAGTTGGTAGGAGTCACAGACAGGAGGGATATCTGGGATGTTGGTCACAGAGAGAGAGGAACTAATGGTCTGTGCGTTCTCAGGACGCACTAGAGGGGCAGAATCTAAGAAGGGCCAGGTATTCGACAGAGCCTCTAGTGGTGAGGATGATTGGCTGCTGGTTGCGGCCCTCTAGCACACCCACACAGACGCAAAGGACTAGTCGAAGCACCGGGGAACTGGATACAAACAACAGGTAGGGAAGAAACTTGTAACCAAGAAGGAAGATAGGAACAGTGGCACACAATGAGATAGAGAAAGCAAAAGGTGCAAAACGCACAGCAGAGTATACTGAAGAGGGTAGCTAAACAAGGACACTCAGGAAGGGTAAGTAGCTTAGAGGCACACCTAGGAGCAGGAAGGTGTAACGTACAAATGTAAGCAGGGGATATGCGTTGCACATGCATACAAAGAAGCAGGATAACAGAGAGAAAAGTACATAAAGAAGCACAAAGGGATGTATGCACACAGGGGGTGTGCAGACAAGGACGAATCCAACACAGCCACAAGGAAAGAGAGAAGCACAGAAGTAAAGGGGTGACAGCGAAGCAAAGGAAGATACACTGGAAGGTAAGTGACGGAACTGAAGTACAAGAAAGCAAGTAAATAGGAGGAAGCAACACACTAAGGCTAGAGAGGGAAAACACAGTAGAAGTGAGGCAAAGAAGGTAGTATAGAGAGACTCACAGCACACAGGTGAAAGCAATTAAGGTCTGCAGCAATACTAAAGGTACACACTGGAATACTATAATAGGGGCGCAAGGTGCAAAGCAGGGGATAACGCCAAACAGGGATACCAGCTGGAACAGTGAAGCCAAAGGCACAAGGATCCAATAGCAAGCGCAGGGAATACAATCCCAGGGATAGTTAGAGCCACAAGGGGTACAGAACAAAGCATAAGACTTGTTGCTCGCACCAAGAGCAACAAGTGAGGAAGTCCTAAATAGGGGAGGAGGAGAGCAGATTGGCTGCAGCCTTGTGAGACACCATAGACACAGAGGATGTGATTTGCTACTCAGGCTGTGACTGAGTCCTAAAGAAAATGAACAGTAAAACTTTGCACAACTTTTCTTTTGATGCGTCTGGAATGCATCCAACATCATCACAAGCAATTTAGGACCAACAGCCCACATGCCATGCAGGACCAACAAAGCCAACTGTACACATACAATGCATGACCAACAGGACTAACATTCCACATGCAATGCATGACCAATAGGACCAACAGTCCACATACCATGCAGGACCAGCAAGACCGACAGTCCAAATACAATGCATTATTATTATTATTATACAGGGTTTATATAGCGCCAACAGTTTGCGCCGCGCTTTACAATATAAGGAAGGCATTACAATCACAATACAATTCAAGACAAGATGGTAAGGACGGCCCTGCCCCTGAGGGCTTACAATCTAAAATGGAGGGGCAAGTGATACATGAGGAGGGAGCTGTGTGGGGATGAATTGTCTGAGAATGTGATAGTTCAGTGGTTGGGTTGAGGTGGGATAGGCTTCCCTGAAGAGATGAGTCTTAAGGGATCGCCTAAAGGCAGTCAGAGTGGGAGACAGACAGACAGGTTGGGGTAAAGAGTTCCATAGGATGGGAGAGACTCTAGTGAATGCATGACTAACAGGACCAACTGTCCACCTACACTGCAGGACAAACAGGACCAACAGTCCATATACAATGCAGGACCAGAAAGACCAACAGTCCCCATAAAATGCATGACTAACAGGGCCAACAGTCCACATAGAGTACAATGCAGAACAAGCAGGGCTAATAGTCCACATAGAGCACAATGCAGAACAAGCAGGGCTAATAGTCCACATACAATGCAGGATCAACAGTCCACATACATTGCAGGGCCAACAGCAAAACACATCAACCTGTACTGTAACACATGTCATGATGCAAGATAGGCATCCATATGTGAGCTGCACTCCTTAAAACATGTTTGTTTGCAGTAACCACAACGGATGCTGCAGTGCAAAAGCTGAACAAGGAGATGTAAAGCCACCAGCACCCCAGATGTACATCAGATGTAGCCAATGTTTTGGGACTTAGACACTGTGCTCAATTCTATCTAGCTGCCAGTCAATACACAGTGAAAAAGCCTTTTTACAGCAGTTAAATGGGGGGAGGGGGTCAAAAACTGATGTCCTTTGGACAGCACCCTCTCTCCTTGAATGCCATAGCCCTCATCTCTTCTGGGAGTGTCTAATTACTGTCTGTGTTGGCCCAGCTTCTCCACCCTACATACCCATTTATGTACCAGCCGGGGAGGGGTGAAAGGGAATACTATACAGTGTCTCTTGTTCGATATAGAAAAGTGAAGGCAGAAAAAGCCAAGTGGTCCATCAAGTCTGCCCCTAAGCTCTGAGTCTGCTGATATCACATCCAAGATGGCAGCACCTGGCAGCTGTCTGAGGGCTTTCAGATACTTAATGAGACTTTTATGGGTAAATACCAAGCCTAAAATACAATAAATGAACATATAATCTTGTTGAATATTGTTGTTGAAATAATAGGTTCAGCACATCCTTTCTCAACTGGGGTATTGTGGTGCCCTGCAGTCCTGTCTGGGTTTATCAGGGGTGATGTGCAAACAATAAAAAAAAATTGCCAAAAATGTTAGCTAATCAGTGAATCCTGAGGTTGACCGAAAGGGGCAGGGGAGGGGTAACAAGGACCCTAGTATGCTGGCTGTCAGTGTCCCAGCAACTAATGACATCATCAGTTGCTAGGGAGGTGGTTGATGACCTGCACAGTGTCCTGGCTGCCCCTCTACTGCCCCTAAGGACTGTGGCTGGAAAAAGCCTATGAGCTGTTACTGGAGGAGCATCACAAACCTGCAGGTGATCAGCGTGTATTTTGAGGGCTCCCAATGTGAAGGTAGGACCGGGGGCTTCCGATGTGAAGGTAGTACTGGGGCTCCCAATGTGAAGGCAGGACTGGGGGCTCCAGATGTGAAGGCAGGACTGGGGGCTCCAGATGTGAAGGCAGGACTGGGGGCTCCTGATGTGAAGGTCGTACTGGGGGCTCCCAATGTGAAGGGAGGACTGGGGGCTCCAGATGTGAAGGCAGGACTGGCAGCTCCTGATGTGAAGGTAGGAGTGGGGGCTCCCAATGTAAGGGTAGGACTGTGGGCTCCTGATGTGAAGGTAGAACTGGGGGCTCCTGATGTGAAGGTAGAACAGGGGGCTCCTGATGTGAAGGTAGGAGTGGTGGGCTCCCAATGTGAAGGTAAGACTGGGGGCTCCTGATGTGAAGGTAGAACTGGGGGCTCCAGATGTGAAAGTAGGACTGGGGGCTTTCAATGTGGGGGGTCCTGTTGCAAAGAGGGGCTCTTGATATGAAAGAGGGTCTCCTGATGTAAAGAGGGGACATTTGATGTGAAGGGGGAACTCCACATCATTTTCATTTCTTATTTTGTCCCCTATGAAAATCCATACCATACCCCTATCTAGCATAAGGGTCTGAAATGGATTTAGGGGGGCCAAATTGCATTATTTACAATATTAATACTTTGCATACTTTTAAGTGACTGAAAAAAAGAGTTGAGAAAGCTGTTCTGGTGACAGGGTCTCTTTAACATTACAAATAACTGAGTGGATTGATCCAGCAATCCATAATGAACAGCCGCTTGCTGAAAATGAGCCCAGTCTGGGTCAAATCGATCTCCCCGTCGTCTATACAAACCACAAAAGACACCGTCCAACTTTTAAGAATTGTGTACTTGCTGTATCTTTATTAGTTCACTCTTGTTTTCTTATTGCCAAACCATTAAGGCCGTCACACAGCCGTGTTACATTTAATTCCAGAATGTTTCTCTTTTTTCTTGATAATAAAATCACATCAGACACATTTAGAAAGCAGATTTTTTTTTTCTTCACGGTTTCGTTCTGGAGCCCCATAAAATGTGCTGTCTCATTAGTATGCGCGAGGCGATAAAGCAGAGGCTATGCAACATCGGAATATATATCTTGGAAATCGCAGAGGTGGAGAATTAATAGTGGAGTAATTATAATTCAGTAAACAGTAAAAAAACAGCTATTGGGAAGTAATGACTCCAAACCGAGGATTGCCTGCAACAATTTATAACAATATATTCTCATTAACTCATCCTAACTGGGAAACTTTGCCAGCGAATGTGAAAGCAAGCAGGTTTTTGTGGACATTTTTTTTTAACCTTTTTTATTTTATTAATGTTGTTTCCTCAATTATATTGAAAAATTACTTCCACAGCTTTAGTTTGTGACTTTGTTTTACAAGAATAGCTTATGTTGTAGCTAATTGGCTTGTGAAAGTAAAAAAGTAAAAGTTTTGCCATTAAGAACAAACATTTACATTGTATTGTAAAGCCCTGCACATATTCCTCTCTCTCTCTTCTCTCTCTCCCTCTCTTCCCCCTCTCTCTCTCTTCTCTCTCTCTCTCTTTCTTTTTCTCTCTCTCCCAAAACATTATAACCACCTGCCTAATATTGATTAGATGTCCATTTTCCTGACCCCTCGAGGCATGGACTCCCTAGACACCCGGAAGTATGCTGTGGTATCTGGCACCAAGCCATCAGTAGCAGATTCTTTAAGTCCTGTAAGTTGTAAGGTGCAGCCTCCATGGATCGGTCTTGTTTTTCCAGCACATCCCACAGATCTTCGATTGGCTTGAGATCTGGAGAATTCGAAGGTCAACTCAACACAGGGTTCATTATACCAATTATAGAGGCCACTGCCATCAGGGAATACCTTTTTCATGAAAGGGTGTACTTTTTCAGCAAGAATGTTTAGGTCGGTGGTACGCGTCAAAGTAACATCCACACGAATGGCAGGACCCAAGGTTTCCCAGCAGAACATTGCCCAAAGCAATAGATTGTCTGCCGGTTTGACTTCTTCTCATAGTGCATTCTCCTGCCATCTCTTCCCCCAGGTAAGGGACTTACAAGCACCCGGCCATCCACATGATGTAAAAGAAAACGCAAATGATCAAACCAGGCCTCCTTCTTTCATTGCTCTGTGGTCCAATTCTGATGCTCACATGCCCATTGTAAACGCTTTTGGTGATGGTAAAGCGCTGTGCAAACGATTGGTGCTATATAAATCCTGTATAATAATAATAATAACACACAGCCCCATATGCAACAAACTGTGATGCACTGTGTTCAGACACCTTTCTATAGGAACCTGCATGAACGTTTTCAGTAATTTGGGCTACAGTACCTCTTCTATTGGATCAGACTACATGGTCTAGCCTTTGCTCCACACGTGCATCAATGAGCCTTAGCCATCCATGACCCTGTCACCATATCACCGGCTTTCCTCCCTTGGACCACATGTCAATGTTGCTCAGATCCTTCCTCTGGTCAATTTTTCTGCTTTCAACACATCAACTTCAGGGAGAAAATGTTCACTTGCAGTCTATCCCACCCACTTCCAGGTTCCATTGCAATAAGTTGGGATGCACCGATACCAGTATCGCCCACTCCCCCACTACTATGACCAGTGCTGCCCGTACATCTCTCCTATTGCTGTGTAGGTATGGTGATAGGGTACCTGTTTCATAGAAATGTGTCATTACTGCAGAGGGATCACCCCTAGAAGTTCCAGTGACCTTGACAGGCTACAGGACATTGCTGACATCACAAGCCACATGGAGCACTGTCAGCACATGGACGAGGCGAAAGTGGTATGCAGAAACTTGCAGGGCAGGTTTTTACAACCACAATCCCTCAGTTCTACTGAAAGAGACTTTGTACAGCAATATGTGCTCTAACTGATGATTGTACAGCGCTCACACAGCCACCACTGAATTCATTTGCTCATAATTGGAACAAATGAGGCACACAAGGCTGATGATTGTAGGGAGATCAATGGGCTATGATGATGATAGGGTATTCACCTTCATAACTGGCACATTTACAGCTGACTATACATCTGATTGTACAATCTGCTTTAGATCTACCACCAACTATGTATCCCCCACTGCTGCCACCAGTGCTGCCCACATATCTCCCCCACTGCTTCCACCAGCGCCATCTGCATATCACCCCCACTGCTGCCACCAGCGCCGGCCACATTTTCCCCAATACTTCCACCAGCGTCGCCCGCACATCTCCCCCACTGCTGCCACCAGTGCCATCCGCATATCCTGCGATCCTCCACATCTGCCCCTGCTGCGATCCTCTGCATCTGCCCCTGCTGATACCCTCTGCTTCTGCCCCTGCTGAGACCCTCCGCTTCTGCCCCTGCTGAGACCCTTTTCATCTGCCCTTGCTGAGACCCCCTGTCCGAGACCTTACATCTGCACCCCCGAGCAGAGTGGCAGCAAAGAGCAAGTAGCAAATTCATGTACAATTCTGCATTGCTGTATAATGTATTTCTGGGATTTGTAGTCCTCTATAGCTGATGGTATTCTGCATTGCTGTATAATGTATTGCTGGGATTTGTAGTCCTCTATAGCCGGTTTCCCTTCGGCATTGCTGTTTAATGTATTACTTGGATTTGTAGTCCTGTATAGCTGGTGGTATTCTGCATTGTTGTATAATATATTACTGGGATGTGTAGTCCCTCTACACCTTGGAGCCAATGGCAGAACTACCAGGGGTGCATCAGTCGCAAGCTCTGACCAAGTCCTGGAGCTTCAACACTATCCTAAAATCATGAGTCTGTATTGTCTTAGAAAAACTGTCACATGACACTTAAACAAGGTATCTGTAATTGGTATTGGTGAGTACTTGAGGAAAAATATAAGTACTGGTACTCGGTCTGGAAAAAATGGTATTGGTGCATCCCTAGTAATCAATGTTATTCACTTCACCTATCAGTGGTCATAATGTTATGGCTGATCGGTATGTGTGTAGATATAGATATATAGAATTAACAGATAATTGTTTCCACTTTAATTTTTTTTATTGTTAACAAAGTTGGATAAAATATCCTTTTTTATGCAGTCTTAATTCTCTTCTATTAATATTAAAATGAATATTATTCTTCACTTTTAAATATATGGAAACCTGAGCACTACAATAGCATGCAAGCTTTAACATGTTACTGTCATTTCAAATGTCAATTTCAACCTTTCAAAACCTGCAGCTTCCATTAAAAATAATACCCAGTGATGGTGCCAAGATAATACCTGGTGATCCTGCCATGATAATATCCGGTGATCGTGCCATGATAATACCTGGTGATCCTTCCATGATAATATCCGGTGATCGTGCCATGATAATACCTGGTGATCCTTTCATGATAATACCTGGTGATCGTGCCATGATAATACCTGGTGATCCTGCCATGATAATATCCGGTGATCGTGCCATGATAATACCTGGTGATCCTGCCATGATTATACCCGGTGATCGTGCCATGATAATACTTGGTGATCCTGCCATGATAATACCGGTGATCGTGCCAAGATAATACCTGGTGATCCTTCCATGATAATACCTGGTGATCCTTCCATGATAATACCGGGTGATCCTACCCTGATAATACCCGGTGATCCTACCCTGATAATACCTGGTGATCCTTTCATGATAATACCTGGTGATCCTTTCATGATAATACCCGGTGATACTTCCATGATAATACCCGGTGATCCTTCCATGATAATACCCGGTGAATCCTTAGATTCTACAAAGGACGAAAGCGTTAAAAATAGTATTGCATAAAAAAAAAATGAGTAAATTGTGTATGTAACACAGCGTATACCCGGTGATCCTTTTATGATAATACCTAGTGATCCTGCCATGACAAAACCCGGTGATCCTTTCATGATAATACCCGGTGATCCTTTCATGATAATACCTGGTGATGCTTTCATGATAATACCTGGTGATCCTTTCATGATAATACCCGGTGATCCTGCCATGATAATACCCGGTGATCCTGCCATGATAATACCCGGTGATCCTACCCTGAAAATACCTGGTGATCTTTTCATGATAATAGTATAATACCTGTGGAGCCTTTCATGATAATACCTGGTGATCCTTTCATGATAATACCCGTTGATCCTGCCATGATAATACCCGTTGATCCTGCCATGATAATACCCGGTGATCCTACCCTGAAAATACCTGGTGATCTTTTCATGATAATACCCGGTGATCCTGCCATGATAATACCCAGTGATCCTTCCATGATAATACCTGGTGATCCTTTCATGATAACACCCGGTGATCCTTCCATGATAATACCCGGTGATCCTTTCATGATAATACCCGGTGATGCTTTCATGATAATACCCGGTGATCCTTTCATGATAATACCCTGTGATCCTTTCATGATAATACCCGGTGATCCTTTCATGATAATACCCGGTGATCCTTTCATGATAATACCTGGTGATCCTTTCATGATAATACCTGGTGATCCTTTCATGATAATACCCGGTGATACTTCCATGATAATACCCGGTGATCCTTCCATGATAATACCCGGTGATCCTTTCATGATAATACCTGGTGATCCTTTCATGATAATACCCGGTGATACTTCCATGATAATACCCGGTGATCCTTCCATGATAATACCCGGTGAATCCTTAGATTCTACAAAGGACGAAAGCGTTAAAAATAGTATTGCATTAAAAAAAAAAGAAATGAGTCAATTGTGTATGTAACACGGCGTCTTTGCAAACAAAAGACTGATTCACAGAATCAACGTGGCAGGATCCTTATTTAAGAGTGGCAGTTATTAAGCTCTTGTGAGCAGAGTCCTCTGAACCCACTTGCCTTGTATTGTTTTGTACTTGTACTGCTTCCCTTTATTGTGTACAGAGCTGAGCACACTGTTCCTGCTTTATAAATCCTGGATAATAATAATAATAATAATAATAATAATTTTCAGCTGAGTCTAATGAGATCTGGAAATTACAGTCACAAATGATTCTTATCATTGTGTTAAAGGTAGGTGTATTGAGCTTAAAATGTCATTCTGTTATGGTTTACATTGCTTTAAAGCTGAACTCCAGGATAAACAAATATTGTCCTCATAGCAGAGTCATGTGTATTCTTCTTGAATCTTGGTGAGCTTTGTGTATTTCTTCCAGATCTGCGCACTAATCCCGTGTGATACTTGGAGCTTCCTGTAATAAAGACCGCTCACTTGTGCAGGGTGAATAGTCTTGTCTCCGCCCCTTCCTGTAATAAAGACCCCTCAACGAAGTACTGATGGGGTGGTCATAATAATCTGGCCACTCAGGGTATAAGTAAGATTTGCTCAATAGCAAGTAGAAGTTAGCCACCTTTACCTTGACTTGTTGTGTAATGTTGATAATGGTTCATAGCGTTTCAAAGCCACTTCTTCAGTCCCCGTCAGTGTCAGGATGATGCCCCAACATTTAGAACCACGCAGGTAGCACAGACACCTTAATCCAATCACCATGGAATGTGGAGATGTTGATTGGCTAAAAAATGGATGAGAGGTGTGAAAGTTGTGCAGCCACCCTGTTCTAGTTACCTAATCCTATTCTTCGTGATAAGATGACATGCCGATACAAGATGGAGTCAGATTATATTGATATTGGACATTTGGAGTTCTGCTTTACTTGTTTGGTTCATGCGTTCTCTTCTGTTGTTTTTCTATCTCTTAATGGAAAAGAATGTGACGATCATGTCTCATGCCCACCCTTATTATCACCCTTATTATTCCCAAATTGACAGATTCCTTCCATGAACGTATTTTGGACTTTCCAGAAGGATATTCTCATATTTGGATGCCAAAATGTATTGTCATTTCTTTTATACTGGTAGATTTTTCCATCCCTTTGCTCTGAGCCCCAGCTATAGCTACATGCTGAAGATTCTGTATTAAAAACCAGCTGCTACACCAATGTACTATCACACTGCTATTGTCAAGCTCTGTGATCCGTGCAGTGTATTTGTTCAGTAAACCTTACACAGATGAGCAGATCTTTTGCCGTTGATGTCCTTCATTCCAAGGCTCTACTTTACATGGGAGATCTTGAGGTCTGTATAGGTGCCAATCTTTCTATTCATATGACTGAAGGTTTGAATTGTTGTCACAACTCCAGAATAGAGATGTCAAAATAATATTATATCTGAAATACAGATGCGTTGAAGACCTCAACCCCGTTCAGGGATGATTGTTCCAGTTTGATGTTGATGGCCTCTTTCACACCTCTTGCAAACCAGTTGTCCTCCCTGTCCAAAATGTGCGCCTCACTTCATTCCCAAAAGAATCTCTCTTCTAAGTATTTTCTGGCTGCCTAGTAAGGTACAACAGGCTTGAAGAACTATTATCAGGTAGACTTTGCTTTGCTCCAAATATGCATTTCGTGTTTTAATACTTCATATTTCATATTTTAATAGGAACGGGCGGGGGATGGGGCGGGCACAGCTGGCTATACCACTAGATAGGCAGAGCCCGCTGTCAATCAGCCAGCTGGGTGGATCTCGACATTTTTGTCGGGATCCGTCCCGGCTGTGGCACTCTGAGTATATACAGTAGCTCGCTATACACTGAGTGGCCAGTTTATTATGACCACCTGACGTTTGTAGGCAAATTAGCTATAATTTGGCGTTGAAGTTGCTAGAGGGCCAGACCATTATAAATAGGGAAGCCGGTTGTTTACCACGACAGTAGAAGTGATTTGTTTCTGAAGATACGGGTAAACAACGTGATTTAACAGCCTTTGAACGCGGGATGATTGTTGGCGCTCGGAGCCATGGAGCGAGTATCAGCAAAACAGCAGAATTCGTTAAATGTTCAAGAGCAGATGTTGTTAAAGTGTTTAAAGACCGGACTGTCAGCCGAAAATCTGGGTCTGAACGTGCGAATTGTGGCCGTCAGCGACTAGTCAATGTTAGGGCGGAACGGAGAGGGGCAAGACTGGTACAAGACAACAGAAGGGCAACAGTGCCGTGTCAGATTCCTCGCATCACCTTTCAACATCTCGTGGAGTCACGAGGCGGCCCAACGAAGTCATCTCGTGGAGTCACCAGGCGGCCCAACGAAGTAATAATGGGGTCGTCATAATAATCTGGCCACTCAGTGTATACTGAGCTTTGGGACACGGGAGGAGGTTAGTATATGTCCTCCCATGATCCTAAAGAGAACTATAGGATAAAAAGTTATCTTTTAAGTTAAGTGTCACTTCAAGTAATAATGCAAAACTGCAATGCTAGCTTAAGAAGGAGTTGGTGTTTAATATTACTTTATCAAGTAATTTCCGGAAAACTGGAGTGAAACCCTTCCGACCCCTAGAAAAGCAGATGATCTTTTCCATAACATACTCCAATAATTACTGATTTAATTGGGATCTCTATTTTCCTTTGTCTGCATTAAATTTGCATTATGTATAAAGATGTTCCTCGGTATTAACTTTGAAACCAACCATGTCATCTTGGCATTACGGCAAATGTATCTTAAAGCAATAGTTGGTGGTGTGTAAAATGAAGTTAGTAATGGTCCATCTGATAGGACATGGTTGATTTCGCTGTAAATCTATCAATCTTCCCTCAATTTACATTAGACAATCCCCTAATGGCACGGCACTTCTCCAAACTTTCCCGAGGTTCATTTCGGTTGGGTTGGGATGAAGTGCTCTTGCATTTGTTAATGATATGCAGATCACTTAATATTTTCACACTTGATTTGCATAAGCTAATACTATATGCTATGTTGCTTCGAGCTGCCTATGGATGCTTCTGCAGTTATAATGCAAATGCCTTCAAATGAGAGCAATTTTTTTTTTTTATCAGTTCACCTTACTTCTTATCATTTCATAAATATTTAATTAAAGAGACAGAAGACATCCAACTGAATCACTCCTAGAGATTCATCAACCACTACCCCCCCCCCCCCACCCAGCCTGTGACTGGACAGGGAAAGAAGAAGCAGCAGACTGATGAGCTCATCTCTCCGTCACTTTGCCCTATTCTCTTATCAGCATGCTCCTTGGTAGCACATGAACACTGCAGTACATCTGATTGGCTCTTTGTACTGCTTCTCTTACTCCCATTCTGAGCTCTGCTGTACAGGGACTGCAAGAGGTTCTAAGTCAAATTTAGGTACTTACACAGCTTGCATTCAAGATAAAAACTACATTTAATGTATTACTATAAAACAGAACTGCATTAATGTGTCTTTTATATCTGAGTGGAGTTCAGTTTTAAGGTTTTGTTTACACCACAACCAGTGCGTTGCAGCATAGTTAGTGGCTGGAATAAGAGAGACACTGACCGATGCTGGGGGGGAGAGGAGAGAGACACCTACCAATGCGAGTGGAGAAAATTTAAGAAGGCCTGGGCTAGAGGAACAGTCCACAGGAGCCTGTACAATGTAGAACAATATGTGATTTGCAGTTTCCTACCGGTTTCTGTTCTGTAGAAATATCCATTTGTTGCAGCACGTCCTTTCCAGACTGATCCCTGAATGGGAGGGTTCATTATAATCAGCTGGTGGACCTTCTATGTTCTAGTGAGGAAAGGTGCTTTAGAAGTAATTAACCCTTAGGGAGTATATCACCAAAATTTAAACTCCTGTTGCAAGGGATGCTGAAAATATACTTGTATCTTAGTGAAGACTGTTGGGGAAATCAGTCAGCCAATCACAGTGTCACGTAACTGATGGAGCTTGAGATGACGAGGGCGGCCTCTCTTGCAAATCTGGTCCCAGAAGGCCTGATAATGAATACAGGTACTCTGGGGCACAGCGGGGCACGAGTGTCTGATGATGATTTGGATGTAGGAATCAAGTTGCTCTGCTGTACAATGGAATACAAACGCACAGCAAAGAGGCAGATAGAAGATAATCGAAGTCAGCCAGACCGGGTCAGCAACGTGCAGGCAGGAAGGTAGTGCAGCAAGAGACAAACTCGTAGTCAGGCAACAGGCCAGGTTTGGTAACGTGCAGGCAATGCAGGAACATGACAGGATGCAGGAGAATCGTCAGACGAGCCAGGGTCAGGATACCGGAAGATCAGCAGGGTCAAAAGCAAGCCGGGGTCAGCAACAAGAAACACACGACAGGAAACAGACACAGGATACAAGGTACACAGCTAAAGAGTTCTCAGCACTGGAGACATGGAGGGGCTGAGCCTAAATAGCCCGTTTGGCGCCACAATACATCGTAGATACTTGAACGCGCGTCTATAACACAGGGGTGAAACAATAAAACTGGTAACAAATTGTTGAGTGCATTTGTCATTTGTTTTGCTATAACACAGGGGTGCCCGGTCTGACACTGTGGGCCATGCCGTGCACAGACGCAATCCACTTCGTACGGGCTTCCTGACAAACTGAAGCAGGAAGCGACATTTCTGGGGGGTGTGCCGTACCCTATCTGTGGGATGGGGGCCAACAGGCTCCACCCAATGGTCTTTATTACAGGAAGCTCCAAAGTCTCACACTAGGTTACTGCACAGATCTGGAAGATATACATGAAGCTCACCAAGATTCAATAAAGAATACACATGACTCTTGTATGGGGGAATATATTCACCGTATTTTTCCGCTCCATAAGACACACTTTTTTTTCTTATGGAGCGAATGTGTACCCAGGAGTGTGGAATCCCTATCGTCCGACGCCCGGGACATGCAGTTTCGGGTGTCCCGGGCGAGTAGTTTTTTTGTACATTTAGCTCTCCGGACAAACAGAGCTAAATGCATAGTGTGGAGCTGCCGCTCGTTTTCAAGTTTCATACAAGTGATCTAATTAGATGTCGCCCCCCCCCCCCCCCCCCCCCCGGTTTTCGGCCCCCCCCTCTCCTCTGGGGG
>NW_017307663.1:189471-215170 GCF_000935625.1 Nanorana parkeri | reverse complement strand
CCCCTCCGCCGCGGTTTTCGGCGTCCCCCGCTCCTCTGGGGGACCCGTGACCACGGCATAGGAGCTCACCCTAGAGCCCGTAGGGCAGACGAAGAACGTCCGTTCTTCATCTGCTCTGTGTAATCAATGAGAGCGTGGCACTGTAATCACAGCGCCACCTGTCTCAGCTGTCAGGAACTACACAGAACCCTACCCCACGTCTTATGGTCAGATGCGTGTTATGGAGCGCAAAATACGGTACTTATCCCGGAGTTAAGTATTAAAATTAGAAAAAATTACTTCCAATTGTATATATTGTATCAGTGTTATAAAAAGAAGAAGCAGAGGTTCCCTTTACGCCGAAGAGAGGAGAGGAAAGAAATCTGCAGAAAAGTATCCAGTACAATATAGGAGTCATTCCGGAGCACAAGGACAAGCAACTTAAAGTGTGCGTTGGGTTTATAGGCGAGGAAATACGAGGAGGGGGCTGCGCTCTCTGGGGGTTTTATTGACAGCTGAGCTCACACCAATTTATTTGATTTGCTCTAGAAAACCCCGGAGGTCACACGTAGAAGATGAGCGCTGACCTATCAAGGTTAAGGAGCCGGGGAAACTTTGCCAGGACATGTTCTCACTTCCATCACGTCTCACTGACTCTGTAACCAGGTTGTAATAGAAAAGAAAATATATAACAACTTTAATACAGTAAACTCCCCATTATCCGGCATTCAAGCAACCAGAACTCTCTAGCAACCATTAAAAAAAATGTAGAACATAATATGTCCTTCATTTTTGTTTGCGAGTTGCTTGATGACATGTGTACACTAAAAAATGTTGTTAGCAACTACATTTATTGGGTACCGCATAACTGGGAGTTTACTGTAATCATTACCATCTAAAAATTATACCATAAATTAAAAAAAATAACAACTATAATAACAATTTACAAAAAATAACTAGAATAATTGATATAATATATTACAATTTGTGTTTTAACTTTTTTTTTTGCACACGCCATTAGAGTTTTTCAAGCATAAAAAGGTTTTGCCCATAAAGGTTCCCGGTTTATTTACACATCTTAGTGTTTAAAGCGGCTCTGTTGCTAGTTAGAAATGAATAAATAAATAATGGCATCATAGCAAAGAAAACATTTCAAGTGTAGCTCTACCCATCAAGAAAAAATGTGATATATTGCTGCTTGCCGGTCCTAAGATGTGGCAGCTACATTAGGTTTTTTTTCCCTTTAATTTCACCTGGTGATTAGGGATGAGGTTTGAATGTGGGGGCGATGCAGGGTTCACTCTAAATGACCTGTTCACCTGCCTGCTGAAGCAAACCTCTGGCTGTGCAGTAGCTCATTCATTATTAATGAATGACAGCCTTCTGATCAGGGCTGCCGGCATCCAAGCATCCAAAGACTCATCCCTGGCCCCATTCATCTGAATGTAAACAGTGGGGTCGGGGATGCTGGTTGACATCACTGACCAATTATAATCATGTGGCCATATCTGGTCAATGCCGTCAGCCAGCAGTCCGGCCCCACTGTTTACATTTAGCTTCTGGCCAAGGAAATCCCCAGCCAGCAGTGCATGGAGCCAGGAATGTGTCATATAATGTCCCACAATGTCCAAAAATAATGTCCCACAATATCCAAAAATAATGTCCCACAATATCCAAAAATAATGTCCCACAATGTCCAAAAATAATGTCCCACAATGTCCAAAAATAATGTCCCACAATATTCAAAAATAATGTCCCACAATGTCCAAAAATAATGTCCCACAATATTCAAAAATAATGTCCCACAATGTCCAAAAATAATGTCCCACAATGTTCAAAAATAATGTCCCACAATGTCCCACAATGTCCAAAAATAATGTCCCACAATGTCCAAAAATAATGTTCCAAAAAGTAATGTCCCATATTGTCCTAAAAATAATGTCCCACGCTGTAATAGTAACACTGTGCGTTGTGGTGCACTGTCTTGCACATTGTTGCAGGAGTCCTGGTATTGGCAGTTCGTTTATATAGACATGCGGCTTTCACACAACTCACCAGAACATGAGGGTGCGAGTGAGCTATAAATGAGTGACTGTGTGATGTGTCATAAAAACAGGCCACTCATAGTCTCTATCCGAAGCCCATGTGACAGGGTGACAACGCAGGAGCACAATTAGGAGACAGGGACAGAGTGTTGTCACCCTATAACAGGAAATAGGAACTTCGAGGCAAGATCACCTGGTATTATTTTAATAAAAGCTGCAGATTTAAACGATGGAAAACGACTCGAGAAATGGCATTAACAGGTTAAAGAAGATTTTGAGTTTTGCTGGTCGGGTTTACAAATACATAGGAGAGCAGACAAGGAATTTGGTAGCTTTTATTAAACAGCAGCTGCATATGGTCCATGTAGCATATTGAATTACCTCGTCTCATTAATAACTCCATAAACAAACAGGAAAGGTCAGTGAGAAGAGCCGGCCAGATGGCCGGGGTTTCATATTATAAAAGGGAATCTGCATTTTTTTGCAGCAAGGGCTTTTAAATGAGAAAATATGATTAACTCTGAAAATTACACATTTTATTTTTGATGGTTTTAGAAAAATGCTCGCTGCGGATTTCATCTTATTAAATGATTTATGTGAACTGAAAATACTGAATAGTATGGGAGCAGAGTGTGTGCAAAATGTTATTTTATATTATTATATTATGTATACTTATTTATTTATACTGCTACAGGGCCTGAGGAACCTCCCCCTCTCCTCTTCTCTATAACACTCTCCTATGTAGCCCATAGGACAGGACTTGTGGAACCTCCCCCTCTCCTCTTCTCTATAACACTCTGCTATGTAGCCCATAGGACAGGACCTGAGGAACCTCCCCCTCTCCTCTTCTCTATAACACTCTCCTATGTAGCTCATAGGACAGGACTTGTGGAACCTCCCCCTCTCCTCTTCTCTATAACACTCTGCTATGTAGCCCATAGGACAGGACCTGAGGAACCTCCCCCTCTCCTCTTCTCTATAACACTCTGCTATGTAGCCCATAGGACAGGACCTGAGGAACCTCCCCCTCTCCTCTTCTCTATAACACTCTGCTATGTAGCCCATAGGACAGAACCTGAGGAACCTCCCCCTCTCCTCTTCTCTATAACACTCTGCTATGTAGCCCATAGGACAGGACCTGAGGAACCTCCCCCTCTCCTCTTCTCTATAACACTCTGCTATGTAGCTCATAGGACAGGACTTGTGGAACCTCCCCCTCTCCTCTTCTCTATAACACTCTGCTATGTAGCCCATAGGACAGGACTTGAGGAACCTCCTCCTCTCCTCTTCTCTATAACACTCCCCTATGTAGCCCATAGGACGGGACTTGTGGAACCTCCCCCTCTCCTCTTTTCTATTACATTCTTCAATATAGCTCATAGGACAGGACATGTGGAACCTCCCCCTCTCCTCTTCTCTATAACACTCTTCTATATAGCCCATAGGACAGGACTTGTGGAACCTCCCCCTCTCCTCTTCTCTATAATTCTCTCCAATGTAGCCCATATGACAGGGCAGGACTTGTGGAACCTCCCCCTGTCCTCTTCTCTAAAACATTTTCCTATGTAGTCCATAGGACAGGACTTGAGGAACCTGTCCCTCTTCTCTTCTCTATGACACTCTCCTATATAGCCCATAGGACAGGACTGGAGGAAACTCCCCTCTCCTCTTCTCTATAACACTCCCCTATGTAGCCCATAGGACGGGACTTGTGGAACCTCCCCCTCTCCTCTTTTCTATTACATTCTTCAATATAGCTCATAGGACAGGACTTGTGGAACCTCCCCCTCTCCTCTTCTCTATAATTCTCTCCAATGTAGCCCATATGACAGGGCAGGACTTGTGGAACCTCCCCCTGTCCTCTTCTCTAAAACATTTTCCTATGTAGTCCATAGGACAGGACTTGAGGAACCTGTCCCTCTTCTCTTCTCTATGACACTCTCCTATATAGCCCATAGGACAGGACTGGAGGAAACTCCCCTCTCCTCTTCTCTATAACACTCCCCTATGTAGCCCATAGGACGGGACTTGTGGAACCTCCCCCTCTCCTCTTTTCTATTACATTCTTCAATATAGCTCATAGGACAGGACATGTGGAACCTCCCCCTCTCCTCTTCTCTATAACACTCTTCTATATAGCTCATAGGACAGGACTTGTGGAACCTCCCCCTCTCCTCTTCTCTATAACACTCCCCTATGTAGCCCATAGGACGGGACTTGTGGAACCTCCCCCTCTCCTCTTCTCTATAACACTCTGCTATGTAGCCCATAGGACAGGACTTGTGGAACCTCCCCCTCTCCTCTTCTCTATAACACTCTTCTATGTAGCCCATGGGACAGGACTTGGGGAACCTCCTCCTCTCCTCTTCTCTATAACACTCTTTCTATGTAACCCATAGGACAGGACAAGACTTGAGGAGCCTTTGACACTCTCCTATGTATATCTGCAAAAATGAAGTCAAGGCAATTGGATTTTTCTTGAAGACGTTTCACTGGTCATCCAAATCCAACCAGCTTTCTCAATTCAGAATGAGTTGTACAAAATGTATTTATTTATTCCCAGATAATTTTTGTACAAGTCATTCTGAATTGAGAAAGCTAGTTGGATGACCAGTGAAACGTCTTCAAGTCCAGTTGCCTTGACTTAATTTTTACAGATATACCATTACCTGGAATAAATGTCAGTCAAAGTACCGCAGCGCTGAATACTGAAAAATGGCCTGGATGGGAAGGGGGTTTAACACCGCGGACTTCAAGTGGTTAAATAATGTTACCAAAGAGTGTTTGTGTATTAAAAACCTTCTTTCTAAGTTAAATTTGACATTATATATGAACACAAGGGAGACATATTTGCTCAGGATTTGTTTCCTGATTTGCAGCGCTACACAATGGTTGCGCTTTACTGCTCCTAAGTCTATGAGTCAGCTTACTCATTGAAAACAATGCACCCCATGTTCTGCAGGCATATTACAAGTGATCTCGATGGCACTGCTGAGATCACTTGTACAAAACAAACAGCAGCTTCCCCGCTCTACATTTAGACCTGCTTGCCTGAAGTAGGGCTAAATGTAGACAAAAACTACCCGCTCGGTGTCTGTGCTGCCCCTCTACTCCCTGCTGCCTCAAGGCCAGGCCTCAGTGACCTTTTGGGAAATCCGGCCCTGGTCTCAGTCTACACAAGGAAGACTTTTACAGGTCAATCACTTGCCTAAAGCACATTAAATGTTGATATTATTTTATGGAAATAGTGAAAATTAATTTAAAATGGCTTTAACGTGTTGAAGCCTAAATGAGATTTTAGTGATTGGGTCTTAGATGAAGTCGGAGGTTCTTTATAATAAATGGTCTGCAAACCAGAATTCTGATAGATCTTAATATAACAGAAACAATCCATTGCAGCTGTAGATAGAGGCGGATGAGTGAATTGTAATTTGATTAGAATCAAATGACTTACTCAATATGGTCAGAGCTCTGGGGGATTGGGAATGTGAAGGTGACGGAGGTCGTGTAGTGAAAAGGGATACATTAGAACGGCCTGAAACAACTTAAGAGGCACGTTGAGTCAAATCCAATCCAGAGCCATCCGTCACTGTTTGCCTGATAAAGTCAGAGCTTGGGTTAAAGAAATTAGAGGCGGCTGTTGCTTTAAATATTTAAAGGAAGCTTTTAGAAGTATGGTGATTTCCCGGTAAAGGCGACATTGTCAGACTAAATGAATGGGATTGGTCAGTGAAGCCATTAATCTTTCTCTGGAAATGTGGAAAGCCACATTCCTCACCTTTAAATGTACATAGTGTCATCACAGGTTTGAAACTGACCACTTACAAAAGTTGTTAAAACACCATTTTGGTGAACTGCATTTAAATCAAAAAGGAAGGTGAAATAAGGAGGCTTTATTGGTTTCTATTAGGGATACACCAATACCGATACTAGTATCGGTATCGGTGCTGATGCCGAGTATTTGGGCGAGTACTCGTACTCACTCAAATGCTCCGATGCCTAGCCCGACACTTCCCGTATTAGGAAGCCGGGCAGCACGTCATTACACGCTGCCCGGCTTCCTGATTGGCCAAGTGACGAGAGAGCATGGAGCCGGCTTCCCGGCCAATCAGGAAGCCGGGCAGCGTGTAATGACGCGATGCCCGGCTTCTTGATTGTTCGTAAGCTGGCCAATCAGGAAGCCAGGCGCCGTGTTATGATGCAGCGCCAGGCTTTCTGATTGGTCTGGAAGCTGGCTTCATGCTCCCTCGCCCCCTCATGATGAGGGAGCATGGAGCCGGCTTCCTGTGTCATGACACAGAGCCCGGCTTCCTGATTGCCCAGAAAGCCGGCTCCATGCCTTCTTGTCACCTAGTGACGAGAAGCACGGGGACGGCTTTCCTGCTAATCGGGAAGCCGGGTGGCGAGTCATTACACGCCGCCTGGCTTCCTGAATGGGACTTCCCAATGCAAACATGCGTCGGGGGCGCATACGTGCAATTTAAAGGGGTACCCCGATGCAAATAAGCCCCCTTGCCCGCAGACCCCCACAACCACCGGGTCAGGGTTGTGAGGAAGAGGCCCTTGTCCCCATCGGCATGGGGACACCCTCCCAATGCCGAGGGCACGTGGCCTGGTAAGGCGCAGGGAGGGGGGGGGTGCTCGATCGCCCCCCCCTTTCCTGCCCTGCCAGTGCTCGGATCAAGTGTCTGGTAGGACAGTTAGGGGGACCCCACGTTCTTTCCCCCCATTTTATGGGGCTTGGGTTCCCCCTTAAAATTCCTACCAGACCTAAAGGGTCTGGTATGGAATTTGGGGGGAACCCCACGCACTTTTTTGTTGTTTTAACTTGGGGGAGGGTCCCTCCTAACATTCCTACCAGACCTAAAGGGTCTGGTATGAATTGGGGGGGGGGAACCTCACACTTTTTTTTTTCATCTTCTGCAGACTGTAAAAAAATAAATAAATTCTAATGTCACTTTGCTGCTAACGAATTTTGTCCGAATCCCAAAACGAATTCAATTGCGGACACGAATCCGAAAAACTAAATATGCAAAATCCGAATCAAAATGAAACGAAACGAAACACATTTTTTGCTGGTGCACATGTCTACTATTTTCTGTTCAAAATGTTCAATATGTCAATACTACAGTAACGACTTTTAAGAACAGAAGGCATTCACACGTCTCATTCCATCAAATATCCCAAAAATAAGAGGATTACTTCTCATTTAAAAGCCATACAAATCATTCCTTTGTGTCCCATCAGCCAGATACACATCCAGAACCACTGGTGTATCGGGCAAATATAGCATAATATTATAGCGCCATTTATCCCATACTTTCAGACTTTTTTGGGCCGTTATGAGTGCAGTGTATGGAAACCATGACTTCTATAGAGTGAAGCTTGGGACGAGAGAGTATAACCATGCAGGTTAGGGTAAGAAGGGACTAAAGGAATCAAAAAGACCTCCACATGTGGAGCACAGTAAAACCTTCCTTGAACAGAAGATATTTACATGTCTCATTCCATACATATCCCACAAATAATAGGAATATTCCTCAATATATCTGTAAAAAATAAGTCAAGGCAACTGGACTTGGCGTATTTTTATTGAAGATGTTCCACTGGTCATCCAACCAGCTTTCTCAATTCAGAATGACTTGTACAAAAAAAACACCTGAGGGGGGCCTTAGGGATATCCGCAAGTGTAAGGGCCCCCCTCAGGTGTTTTTTTTGTACAAGTCATTCTGAATTGAGAAAGCTGGTTGGATGACCAGTGGAACATCTTCAAGAAAAATACAGCAAGTCCAGTTGCCTTGACTTATTTTTTACCGGTATACCATGACCTGGATGAATGAGAACCTTCACATACCTTCCTCAATATAGGACATTCAACAAAACCCTATGTTCTATATGTTGAAATATCTATGTTGAGATATCAAATCTAAGCAATAATACAATTCTAACCTATAACCTAACGCTAACCAGTAACACAATTCCGGCACATGACACAACTCTAACCCATAACACAATTCCGGCACATGACACAACTCTAACCCATAACACAATTCCGGCACATGACACAACTCTAACCCATAACACAATTCCGGCAATGCTCGGCGGGTCTCCCCACAATGATCAGAGAGAGATTCAACGGCTTCCAGCCGCTGATCTCTCCTCCGATCACTGGATCCGGAAGTGATGTGTATTTCATCACTTCCGGTGTCACTCGTTACAGTCTCTGGCTCCTAGAGCCAGGAGATGAAGCTGGGCAGTGAGTGCAATAATTCTAGGCCCATCAATCACTGTTAGCATTAAACTGATGAGCGGTAAAAGCGTTTAAAGTGTTCCATATGGGAAATTTGGGGAATTTACTTTTTTGGGGGGGCTTCACGAGCGAACGCAATTTTAAGGCTTGATATGTTTGGTGTCTATTTACCCGACGTGACCCCGTCTTTTATATTTTACCAAAAATATATTGGGTATTATATTATGTTTCTGTGCGACAAGGAACGAAAGAAAGCGCCTCCATAGTGTAAATTAGTAATTTAATGGTAAAACACGCAGCTCTAGGCTGTACTTACAACAATTCAGTTGAATAAAAACGAGTAGAGTAAGATGAGAAGTCGGAACCTCTAGCAGGGAGATTCTGGAGAGATGTAATTCACCAGCGTCCTCTGTCCTTATGATTAAAACAGGTTTACGCGTTTCTGGGGCACGCCCCCTTCATCAGAACCTATGAAAAAGACTGCCCTGTATCCTGTCTTAAATTTTAGCAGGGTAGGTCACATGGGACTTTAAACCAATCATCAGGTCATTGTTGGAGGCTCGTCCAGAGAAAACAGCTGAAAATAGTTGTTTAATTGATTTTTTAATTGATTGTTTAATTGATAGTTGGCTCAGTCCAATTTCCGATTTGGTGTCTAATATAATATTTACATAATGTGGGTACACATTATGTAAATACAAATTATGTAAATATTATATTAGACACCTAATATATATTAGACACCAAACAGTCTGCCTTTACGGTAGTATGCTTTTCTGTTAAATAGAGTTCAAGACATCAGTAGCTCCAGACCCCTGATGAAGTCACGTGTTTTGACGTAACGTACGTAGGGCAGAGCTTCTGGCTCCTGCATCTGCAACTTGCTGATAGATCTTCAGCTGTAGTCTGCATTCCTGATCCTGTTTTTGATACCTGTCTGGCCCAGCTTGATTCCTGACTCTGCCTGCTTGCTGTCTGCCTTGTGACCTCGACTTGTCTTCTGACCTCCCCTACGTCTTCTGATTTTATACCATTCTGCTTGCAAGTGTATGACCCGGCCTGCTCCTGACATCGCTTCTGCTACCTGCTTCCGTACCACGCTGACTGCACGTTACCGATCTGCTTGTTTCTGACTTCACTTCAGCTCCTCACACCAATACTGCCTGATGTGCTATCAGCCACCAGCTACCTCTGGCATCCAGTCGTCAGCACCATCATCTCCGGTGTGTCAAGCACTCATATCAGCCACAGGCACTTGTGCCTCTCTCTGTCTGTTCAGCTGCTGTTTCATCTCCAGTGGAGCTCAGACGAGAGAGGCAAGGGGAGGCCTTCCTCGTCACTTCAGGTTCACACCAAGGTACGTGACACGCGGTCTAAATTGTTATTATAATATAACCCAATTCCGACTCATAATAAAACTCTAACCCATAACCCAACTGTAACCCATAACAAAACTCTAACCCATAACTCGATTTTAACCCATAAAACAACTCTAATTCATAACACAACTAACCAATTACACAAATCTAACCCATAACACAACTTCAACCCATAACAGTTCTAACCCATAACACAATTCTGGCACAGGACACAACTCTAACCCATAAGCCATTTCTAAACCACAACCCAACTCTAACCCATAACATAACTGTAACCCATAATAAAACTCTAACCCATAACCCAACTCTTACCCATAATCCAATTCAAACCCATAGCACAACTAACCCAAAACACAACTCTAACCCAGAACACACCTCTAACCCATAACCCAATTCCGACTCATAACACAACTCTAAACCATAACTCAACTCTAACCCATAACACAACTCCATCCCATAGCCCAATTCAAACCCATAGCACAACTAACCCAAAGCCCAATTCAAACCCATAACACAACTCTAACCCATAACACAACTCTAACCCATAGCCCAATTCAAACCCATAACACAACTCTAACCTATAACAAACCCAACTGTAATCCATAACAAAACTCTAACCCATAACCCAACTGTAATCCATAACAAAACTCTAACCCATAACCCAACTGTAACCTATAACAAAACTCTAACCCATAACCTGATTCTAACCAATAAAACAACTCTAATCTATAACACAACTTCAACCCATAACACTTCTAAACCATAACACAATTCCAGCACATGACACAACTCCAACCCATAACCCGAATTCTAACCCATAACACAACTGTAATCCATAAAACAACTCTGACCCATAACCCAATTCAAACCCCTAACACAACTAAATCATAATAAAACTCTAACCCATAACACAACTCTTACCCATAACCCAATTCCGACTCATAACACAACTCTAACCCATAATAAAACTCTAACCCATAACCCAACTCTTACACATAACCCAATTCAGACCCATAACACAACTAACCCACAACACAACTCCAACCTATAACCCAACTGTAACCCATAACAAAACTCTAACCCATAACCCGATTCTAACTCATAAAACCACTCTAATCCATAACACAACTAACCCATTACACAAATATAACCCATAACACAATTCAGGCACATGACCCAACTCTAACCCATAACCCGATTCTAGCCCATAACCCAACTCTAACCCATAACACAACTGTAACCCATAAAACAACTCTAAACCATACAACTAAACACATTGCATGCCGAATCATTTATTATGTGACCTAATGGCGAGAAAGCAACACACTTCTGCCAAATTGGTTGTTAATCACCGCCAAAAAACGGCCCCTGTCCAAATCGCACACGTGCAGAAGGATTGCGAAGCCGCGACTGCCCATACTGTCTTGCCCTTACCTCGCTGGAGCAGCTGCAGAGGGGACAGACACACAGGAGACCAGCCCAGGTAGGCAACCATCGCTAGGGCTTACCTGAACGGCGGAGGGGCTGTGAAGCTGAAGCCCTTGACCCCCATACCGCGGCCGCTACCACCAGGGTCACCGCAGGCCTCTTCCAGGCATCGGGAGCCGTCCACCGCCTCCTCAAAGGGACACCCTTGCACGGGGCCGAGACTGGAGGACTCCACAGGGAAGAGAGGCTGAACTTCCCTGCGGCTGTATCAGCAAGATTCCTTAGAGAAAAACATTAAACCTCCTGCCCTAGGGGGACAGGAACAAAAAAAGACAAGGGAGCTCAGGAAGAGGAGGGGCTTATATGGGCGAGGGGGGTTAGTCTTTTAACCCTTTCTTGTTCCTGTTACCTAGGGGAAAATAGGAGCTAACCCATTTGTCAGCGCTGCCATGGATATGGCCAGGAAAACCCCATTACCCATATGTTTTAGAAAGGACACACATAATTGTTTTGCACTGTGGCTTTAAAGTAAATCAATTGATAAAGCCAACCAGCTGAAAGGTGCACATTTTTACACTTTTTATCCTAGAACCACAAAACACGTGTTCAGTCTTAGAACATTGCTGGGGATGCCTGCAATTTTTAAATGTGCAAATTTAAAAAAAAAGAGGAATGGGGGCTCTGTCTGCAAACAGAATGTTTTTTTCTTTGGGTGCTAGGGCATGAAATTAGATATTTGTTTTGTTTTAAAATAAAAGCTGACTGCAGATTATGGAAAACTCACTTTTAATGAAATTAAATTACCATTAGGCTGGTTTTATATATGTAATAACGTTTTTGTTTCCCTATCAAACATAATTTTTTAACATGCAAATAAATTGCACACTTCACAGCCCTCTAATGAAATATGCTTTAATTCTAAAAATAATCGTTAATTATAAATCCATCATTTGTTGGATGGATTCTAGACGGCGGAGAATTTGCACTCGCCGGAGCTTCAGGCGTTCTTCTCGTCTTTTTTAGTTGGTAATTTCAGGGAGAATGAAGGAGGAAGAAATAAAGGAGAGGAGCTGCCCCAATTTCCTTTGTTCCTTTCTGCAGATTGAGTTTGTCCGGGAGGGTGAACAGCAGAAGCTGACA
The DNA here is from genome assembly GCF_000935625.1 of Nanorana parkeri. Classification (NCBI taxonomy): domain Eukaryota; kingdom Metazoa; phylum Chordata; class Amphibia; order Anura; family Dicroglossidae; genus Nanorana; species Nanorana parkeri. The sequence continues at coordinate 202,949 of NW_017307663.1, read as the reverse complement.
GCTCGGAAAGCGCCGGGCCAGGTAGGTTTTTTTTTTCTTTTGACATGTTTGATGCCGGCTGCACACATCACTGAATTTATGAGAAGATGAAATAGGTCCAGTCTATAACCTATGTACAGACACAGAGCTGCTCCTGGTGCAGAGACAATGCAAGTTTCATTTTATAAGACGCCTCGGCAAACACTGAATTTATATTCCAGATTGAGAGACCGAGCAGATTTCCCAGAGAGGGGCGCATGCGAGTTGAGCGCTGATGGATGTCCGCGGTTTTATTGGGAGCATTATAACGGTGAAGATGATTTAGACCTTTGTAAAGTACCTTTAAATCTAAAATAAAACATAGTAGAAAGTATGGTGTTTGCTTGTTATAAATAGATGCCTGCGCACCCAGAGGCACAGATGACTTTACAGTCCGTGAGATTTTGAATGATACCAAGAGATGGCCAGCCTGTGCAGAAGATTGTTGGGCAGGTGGGCCCAAGAGAGGGATAATTCCCATGAGCTGATCTCCAGGCATGGAGCTAAATACGCAGTTGAAATAAATGTAATGTCACGATCCGGGATCGGACTCAGAGTCCAGTAGCCGAAACAGCAAGCAAATTCAGATATAGCAGGCCGAGTTCGGTACACATGCAGGCGGTAGTAGTAAAGGAGCAGGAGGAAGCGTAGTCAGGGATCAAGCTGAGGTCAGTAGCCAAAGGTATCAGGTATGAAGCAGAAGACGATGAGAGTTGTCAGTGAATCAGCAGTCAGTGAATCAGCAGCCAGATCCCAAAACATACCGCCCGGTCAACGAAGGAGTGGCTTCGTAAGAAGCATTTCAAGGACCTGGAGTGGCCTAGCCAGTCTCCAGATCTCAACCCCATAGAAAACCTTTGGAGGGAGTTGAAAGTCCGTGTTGCCCAGCGACAGCCCCAAAACATCACTGCTCTAGAGGAGATCTGCATGGAGGAATGGGCCAACATACCAGCAACAGTGTGTGCCAACCTTGTGAAGACATACAGGACACGTTTGACCTCTGTCATTGCCAACAAAGGATATACAGTATAACAAAGTATTGAGATGACCTTTTGATATTGACCTAATACTTATTTTCCACCATAACTTGCAAATAAATTTGTTCCAAATCAGCCAATGTGATTTGTCTGGATTTGTTTTCTCATTTTGTCTCTCATAGTTGAAGTCTACCTATGATGCCAATTACAGGCCTCTCTCATCTTTTTAAGTGGGAGAACTTGCACAATTGGTGGCTGACTAAATACTTTTTTGCCCCACTGTAGATTGTAGGAACTCAACAGTAGGTGAACAAGGAGGACAATGTAGTAGTATCTCCATTATATGGGGTTAGAGAATTGGTAGTTTGCAGGAAAACAGTATTGTTTGTACTTTCAGTTTATCTCACAGGAAGTGATTCTGCAATTCTGCAACAGTTAATTATTGTACTTGCTGAACATTTTCTTACCCTCAAAAAAGAAAACTATTGAAGCCACAACATTCTGGTAAGCACTGGTAAGCTGCAACATATTATATTTTTTTTATTGGGTTTAGTTATTCTTTAAATCCTTCAAGTGCCCTTCTTCATACCAGTAGAAGGACATACAACAAGTACTGTCTATTTAAATTTAGAAGCTGTCCGGCTGTAGTCAGCCTGATTCTGATTGATATTTCAGCTTTCTCAAGTTTCTCCTAAGCTCTTGGGATTGTTTGCTTCTGGGTTATGAATATTTGTGTTTGCCCGGCCAACCGCTAGGAAGTTTATTGCCCGTGTTGTATGCTGGAAGAGGGTATAAAGTTTCAGGAGTGGCCTTGGGAGGTCAATCTATCCCCTGGGCTACTATCTGCGGGGATGGAAGCTGTGGATTGTCTGATCTCCCCAGGCCTGAGGAGGGTGACCATGTGCCTGGACTAAGGTCTACTATGTGAAGCCTGATGATGGAGATGCCATAGAGGAACGTCAGCTGGAATAAGGAGCCTGGGAGGCCTGGTCCTTTACTGAAGTTTAGTGATTCTCCTTATTGAACTGCAACATCTAGGATCTTACAGCCAGTAGCTAAATTCACAGACTGCCAAGTTGTCTTATAGTTCTTTATCTGTGATGGCTGGGCCTGCTGCCTTAGGGGGGTGACCATGTGCTTGGACTGAGGAGTAGTTTGTGAAGCATGGTGATGGTGATGCCATGAAGGAATGTCAGCTGGAATAAGGAGCCTGAGAAGCCTGGTCCTTTACTGAAGTTTGGTGATTCTCCCCATTGGACTGGCAAGTACAACATCTAGGATCTTACAGCCAGGAGCTAAATTCACAGACTGCCACGTTGCCTTATAGTTCTTTATCTGTGAATGCCGGGCCTTTTGCCTTAGGAGGGTTGCCATGTACTTGGACTGAGGCCTAGTTTGTGAAGCCAGATGATGGAGATACAATGGAGGAACTTCAGCTGGAATAAGGAACCTGATAAGCCTGGTCATTTACTGGAGTTTGGTGATGCTCCCCATTGGACTGGCAACTGCAACATCTAGAATCTTACAGCCAGGAGTTAAATTTACAGACTGCCCAGTTGTCTTATAGTTCTTTATCTGTGAAGGGTGGGCCTGCTGCCTTAGAAGGGTCACCATGTGCTTGGACTGAGGTATACTTTGTGAAGCCTGATGATGGAGATACCATGGAGGAACTTCAGCTGGAATAAGGAGCTTGGGAAGCCTGGTCCTTTATGGAGATTTGGTGGTTCTCCTCATTGGACTGGCAACTGCAACATCTAGGATCTTACAGCCAGGAGCTAAATTCACAGACTGCCAAGTTGTCATAAAGGTTGTTCATCCGTGAAGGCTGGAAGTACTTTGTTCTTTGTTTTGGGCGTCTGCAGAATCATGGCTGCCCTGTACCCTAACCCTCTCTACCAAAGTTGCTTAATAAAGTTACTGCAAGCAAAAGATCATCAGCACGGAAGTCAGTTTATCAGTCGCCATGGGTGGATCGGTAAGTTCTTTGGGCCATTCATGGAACTGTGCACCGTAGACAGGCTAGGAGAGCCCAAAATTAACCAGCGGCTCCTTAGGAGGTGAGCTCTACACTTCTTACATATTCCTTGCCCAGGTTATTTCAAACCAAGCCATCTATCCAAGCCAAGCCATCCATTCGAGCACACCACAAAGAGAAATTCCATTTCATCCTTCTTCTAAACGCAGAGATGTTGGCGAGAACAGAGAGATATTCTCTCTCTGACTATAGAGCCTCTGACACAATATGACCTGCAAGATTGAGTACACAATTTAAAACTTCTCTTCTACTACAACAAATTTTTGTGCATTGACACTTTCCAAATAGTCTGTCACACTCGCTTGGCTACAGTCAGCAGAGCAAATACGTCACGGCACTCACTAAAGGGAAAATGTAAATGTGTAAGGGGGGGAGGGGGGTGGCAGGAACTGCTTGTCATGCCATATTTCTGCAATATATCATCTGCGAGCGTTAAAAGCTCAGCGCCAGGCAAGGATATAAAACACCCTTCCGATCGCTTACTCATTGCTTCAAAAGCTCTGAAATAATTTTTCAGCTCAGCATGCCGCCCCGACACTTTGCGTATTGATTATTCGGGATCGGATTGGAATTTTGTCCTCCTATAGTGGATATTTTCTATCAAGGTGTCGCATGGATTGGCTGCTTTGTTTGATCTGAGCCAAATTATGACCAATTGGTTTCCTAAACAAGTCCCTGCAGTCAATTGTTTGCATGCTCTTTAAAGCTGAACTCCGGCCTTCCCTTCAGTCTGACACAGTAGTATAGCTCCGCTCCTGGACTGGAGATTCTTAGTCTGTCTGGTATACGTAGTGTATCTGGACTTTTCCAAAGCATTTGACACGGTACCACATAAACTCTTGCTACACAAGCTGAGGTCTATGGGCATAGATGAAATAGTGTGTACGTGGATAGAAAAATGGCTACAAGAACGTGTACAGAGAGTATCGATAAATGGGACCTTTTCATAAATGGCACCTTTTTTGTGCTAGGCCCCATGCTTTTCAACCTGTTTATTAACAATATCGGGGAGGGAGTGAATAGCCAGGTTTCAGTGTTTGCTGATGATACCAAAATCGGGAGGGTAATAGACACGGACGTAGACATTATAACATTACAGGAGGACCTGGATAAAATAGGGGAGTGGGCAACTGTATGGTAGATGAGGTTTAATGTCGATAAATGCAAAGTAATGCACTTTGGAGTTAAAAAAAGACAAATGGGCCATACAATTATGGGTATGCCACTAGGGAAGTCCGAAATGGAGAAAGATTTGGGGGTCATTGTAGACCATAGACTAAATAATAGCTTGTAGAGTCCTGTCCTGTATTAAGAAGGGGATGTATTGCAGGGACAAGTCTATAATTTTGCCACTGTACACATCACTGGTTTGGCCTCATCTGGAGTATGCAGTCCAGTTTTGGTCACCAGTCAACAGAAAGGATGTCCTTGAGCCGGAAAGAGTTCAGCGGAGGGCAACCAAACTCATTAAGGGGATGGCGGACCAGATCTATGAGACAAGGCTACTAAATTTAAATATGTTCTCGTTGGAAGTAAGAAGATTATGGGGGGACATGATTTTCATGTATAAAATGTTCAATGGTGACAGCAACATTAGCAACAAACTCTTTACGGTTAACTCCATAACAAAGACTAGAGGTCACCATCTAAAATTGGTGGAGAAAAAATTTCAGCACAAGGGGCGCAAGGGGTACTTTTCAGTTAGAGCGGTTAGGGTCTGGAACTCCAGCCACATGTAGTGATTTCAGCTAAGAATTTGGAATCATTCAAGAAGCTCTTGGACGCTTTCCTTAGAGACCGCAACATACAGGGGTACAGGTAATGCTAAGAACAAGATCACACATGGACTCATACACACACCAGCAGAACCATAAATACATACACGCAATAGGTTGGACTTGATGGACTTGTCTGTATTCAACCTCAAATACTATGTTACTATGTTAGTTTCAATGCTTAGTGTAATTCAGATGGAGCCCCCATTTCCTGGATGGAGGACACCCAGCATCATCTACCCCAGGGGTAGGCAACCTCGGCACTCCAGCTGTGGTAAATCTACAAATACTATCCAACCTCTGCCTCTGGGAGCCATGCCTGTGGCTGTCAGAATCTTGCAATGCCTCATGGGTCTTGTAGTTCCAGAACAGCTGGAGCACTGAGGATGCCTACCCGTGAGCTAGCCCTTTCCTCCCCAGCCTTCCTGACCCGCCCGTATTGTTACATTTTTAAAAAGTTTTTTTAATCCTTTTGCTGCCAGGGCTGTTTTTGCAATTTTTATTTTGTCAAAATTATCATTATTATTATATTGCAGGATTTATGTAGCGCTAACAGTTTGTGCAGCGCTTTACAATATAGGAAAGACATTACAATCACAATACAAATCAAGACAAGATGGTAAGGAGGGAGGGGGAAATAATACATGGGGAGGTAGCTGTGTGGGGATGAATTGTTTGAGAACGTGATGGTTGAGTGGTTAGGTTGAGGTGGGATAGGCTTCCCTGAAGAGATGAGTCTTAAGGGATCACCTAAAGGTAGTCAGAGTGGGAGATAGACGGACAGGTTGGGGTAAAGAGTACCAGAGGATGGGAGAGACTCTATTGAAGTCCTGGAGGCGAGCATGGGAGGAGTTGACAAGGGAGCTAGAAAGCAGGAGGTCTTTTGAAGAGCGGAGGGAGCGGTTAGGGTGATACTTTGAGACAAGGTTTGAGATATAACCGGGGGCAGAGTTCTGGATGGCTTTGTGTTTGTTAATATTTTGAATTTTATCCTTTGGGCTAAAATGTACATTTTAGGCCTGAAAATTGCTTAAAGCTGTCAAGGCTGGACCAGTGCTAAGTATCTAACTGGATCACAGCTGCGGAACCGATGGGGTCTTTGTTGGATAAGGAAGTTCAGTGAGCGACTCCCAGTTACATTAACTGCTAGAGGGAGATCGCACTCATCATATACTTCCTGTTAGGCTGGAGTGATGAATAAGCTAGGATGCTATAAAGGTAGTACCCCTTACCCCACACTCATATGCGGCAAGCTGTACATGTGCGGTACCAGCGTGCGGAGTATCAAATGGGGAGACAAGCAGTAAGAGTAGCTAAGGGTTAATCTCTAGCAAACAGAGCAGATGCATATATAGGATATGTAGGCAGAGCCAATGGGGAGGTAAATGGCAGGTTATTCAGCAACAGACAATTAGATGCACCACTATGCAGTTTTATCAGCAGGTAGCAAGCATGGGGGCAATATGTGGACAGATCTAATCCTCTCCAATATTAGACTCATCAGCAGACAACAGACTTTAGCACTATCACAACCCTTCATGGGTTAATATGGCAGTTTTAGAGGTTGTGTCAGTCCTACGTCTCTTAGCAGGTATAGCCAACTGAAGGAGATGCAATCCGGATCAGCTGGGAACGCTTACTGGGTGTGTGTGTGAGATAGCAACACATAAGCAACATGCAAGCAAGCACTAACACATGTAGCAGGTTCAGCAAGTTTTGCAAAGACTTCCAGAATACTTGCGGTTGTGTGCTCTGAAATGTTCTGGGCTCACAGCGGGGTAGCAGTCTCAATTCGCCAGTTAGTGGTTCTGGGCAGTAACCTGTGTTGATAATCCACGGGCAGCCTGTGGGTTCTCTGTTCGTCACTCAACTCTCCACAACGAGAGAACGCCGAGTGACGAACCAGCTTACCTTTTACCTTGGTAGCCGCGCCCCGTGGGAGGAGCCGCCGTGACGTCACGCACGAGACGACCCTTCGCTGGAGCGCGGGGACACGCCGAGTAAGTCTGTGACAAAAGCCCACAAAATTAGATATTTTCTGAAAGCAGAGACGCTGGAGCATACAATGATGGCAGATGCAATGTTTTAAATGAAATAGTTTAACCCAAATTAAATTACATTTTTTAGTTAAAAAAATGAATTTAAATGAATGTTAGTGCACACAAACACAATATAATACCAATTTTTCTGGTAAAATATAAAAGGTGAGATTGTGTCCAATAAATAGATACCAAATATCTCAAGCCTGTGATACGCCGGAAAGCGTTGGGACTCAAATTTGTCCATTGGTGTCACTTTAAAAGCCTTCAGAGATCATCAAGTTGGAGTTACCAGTAAAAAACAGTCCTAGAGTTATTGCTCTCACTCCAGCCTGTGTGGTGATACCCGACTTGTTTTCATAAGTAGGCGCACCCGATGCATGCAGTTACATTGGTATGTGCCTATAAGTGGGGGCAGGGGGCTTTAAAAAAAAACATTTTGTTTGTTTGTTTTAATTACCTTTTATTTTTTAACTTATATTTTTTTTCATTTAACTTTTATTATTTACCCTTTTTTATTATATTTTATTTAACTTTTATTATTTACCCTTTTTTATATTTTATTTATCATTGACTATTTACCCTTTTTCTTAAGTTTTATTAAACTTTTCTCATGTATCTTTTTATGATACCGTATTTAACTTTTATTATTTACCTTTTTTTATTATATTTTATTTAACCTTTATTATTTAAATTTTATTGTATTTAAATGTTATTATTTACCTTTTTATTAAATGTTATTTTAGTTTTATTATTCACCATTTTATTTAACCTGTATTATTTACAAGGCTATTCACAAAAGGTTGAAGAGGTTAGAGAAGGCAGGAGAAGTGAACAATCTAGGGCAAAATAGCTGATTTATAAAAATTCTCCAATGCAGCTCACCTCAGTTCAGCTATTTTGGACTAGATTGGTCACTTCTGCCTTCTCCAAACTCTTCACCCTTTTGTGAATAACCCTGTTACTTTTTACATAGTTACATACCCTGTTTCCCCAAAAATAACACCTAGTTTGGGGGTAGCATGTGAGGGGGAACTTGAAGGGCAGGAGAGATGGTATCAGCCTGCAGGGACATACCGTATTTTTCGCTCCATAAGACACACTTTTTCCCCCCAAAAGGAGGGGGGAAATGTGCCTGCATCTTATGGAGCGAATACCTATCGCCCGACGCCCGGGACATGCAGTTTCGGGCGTCGGGCGAGTAGTTTCTTTGTACATTCAGCCCTGCTCCTGACAAGCAGAGCTGAATGTACAGTGGGAGCCGCTGCTCGTTTAATACAAGTGATCTAATTAGATCACTTGTATTAAATCAAGAGGCGGCGATTGTGTCTGCCCCCCTGCCGTGGTTTTCGGGGTCCCCCGCTCCTCTGGGGGATAGGAGCTCACCATAGAGCCCCTTGAGCAGACGAAGAATGTGGTTCTTCGTCTGCTCTGTGTGATTACTGGGACCGTGGTGCTGTAATCACAGCGCCACCTGTCTCAGCGGTCACTGAACTGCAGCTTCTGTGACAGAATCCCTGTCACAGAATGCCTGCGTCCTATAGACCGGAGCGCCTTATAGAGCGCAAAGTAGTACTTTATTAAGGGGATGACAGGGGACTCCCTCCGGCCAGCGCACTGACAGGGAGCACTCCAGTACCATACTTCACCAACTGCTGTTGTCACCCTGAAGTAATGTACTGTACTATAATGTGAACGGGTAAATGGTACTGTACTTTACCACGCTGTCCACTGTCTGATGTCCCCACTGCTGCACCGCTGGTACCGATGTCCCTGATGGCAAAGGAAGCCAGCGCTGTAGAAAGCAAGGCTGCGGCGGCGGAGGGAGCAGAGCCGCATTAGCCAATACTATTCCTCTATAGCGCCGGTTACTGTGATAGGCGAAGTGATACCAGATGCACTCCGTCTGTGAAAGTGAAAGAAAGGGATCAGCATTACCGATACTGACCATTTTGTTGCACATTAAAAAAAAAATAAGACATCCCCTGAAAATAAGACCTAGTGTGTTTTTTGGGGGGCAAAAAAATATAAGACAGTGTCTTATTTTCGGGGAAACACAGTAGTTAGTCAGGTTGAAAAAAGACACAAGTACATTGAGTTCAACAAAAAAGCCTAAAGAGAACTCTATGCCCACAGCTACCTCCTTTTGTAATATTGTCTCTTCATTTACCATCACATTTACTTACAACACCCCGGTGATGTATGGCTCCCGTCTGGCATGCATACCCCGTGCATTATTACTGTAGGCTTACACAATGTAGTTCTTTCCTTGTATTTTTTTTTCATCACTCTGCTATTTCATTTACTTTTTCAATCAAGCTGCCCATTTTCTCCCTGAGCCGAATGTAACCGCTATCCATAGGCCAAAGCTGACCTCGTGCGATGCAGTAGTGCGCTATGAGTTACTGCAAATAAGGTGAGGTCTGCGGCTGTAAAGCTGTCGGTGTCACCTCTGCTGTTTCCCTTCGTCTTCTCATCGAGGTGTCATTTGGCAGGAAGATTGAACAGATGTTTATGCAGAGCTATCCCGGCCATTCATTTCCACAGCTCCTTCCATTATCAGATAACAAATTTACCGGCACCGGAATTACAGTCATTGAAACAAAATCGCTTTTTACTGTGAAATACACAAAGCCAAGAAAACGTCCTTCATTTTAGGTTGTAAAAATGTAGCAAAGATGTGTTCCTGCATATATTACTCTACCCCCCCTCCTCCCTACTCCCCCCGACCCCGCAACACAACAAACAGTGCTTTGTTTTTTTTACACATTGGATTTTTACTGTGGGGGAGAGATCTGTACTGAGGGAGAGCTTATATGGTGGAAGTTCTGTACTGGGGAGTGATCTGTACTGGTGGTAGATCTGTACTGAGGGAGAGCTTATATGGTGGAAGTTCTGTACTGGGGAGTGATCTGTACTGGTGGTAGATCTGTACTGAGGGAGAGCTTATATGGTGGAAGTTCTGTACTGGGGAGTGATCTGTACTGGGGGGAGATCTGTACTGGGGTGAGATCTGTACTGAAGGGAGATCTGTACTGGAGGGAAATCTGTACTGGAGGGAAATCTGTACTGGAGGGAAATCTGTACTGGAGGGAAATCTGTACTGGAGGGAAATCTGTACTGGAGGGAAATCTGTACTGGAGGGAAATCTGTACTGGAGGGAAATCTGTACTGGAGGGAAATCTGTACTGGAGGGAAATCTGTACTGGAGGGAAATCTGTACTGGAGGGAAATCTGTACTGGAGGGAAATCTGTACTGGAGGGAAATCTGTACTGGAGGGAAATCTGTACTGGAGGGAAATCTGTACTGGAGGGAAATCTGTACTGGAGGGAAATCTGTACTGGAGGGAAATCTGTACTGGAGGGAAATCTGTACTGGAGGGAAATCTGTACTGGAGGGAAATCTGTACTGGAGGGAAATCTGTACTGGAGGGAAATCTGTACTGGAGGGAAATCTGTACTGGAGGGAAATCTGTACTGGAGGGAAATCTGTACTGGAGGGAAATCTGTACTGGAGGGAAATCTGTACTGGAGGGAAATCTGTACTGGAGGGAAATCTGTACTGGAGGGAAATCTGTACTGGAGGGAAATCTGTACTGGAGGGAAATCTGTACTGGAGGGAAATCTGTACTGGAGGGAAATCTGTACTGGAGGGAAATCTGTACTGGAGGGAAATCTGTACTGGAGGGAAATCTGTACTGGAGGGAAATCTGTACTGGAGGGAAATCTGTACTGGAGGGAAATCTGTACTGGAGGGAAATCTGTACTGGAGGGAAATCTGTACTGGAGGGAAATCTGTACTGGAGGGAAATCTGTACTGGAGGGAAATCTGTACTGGAGGGAAATCTGTACTGGAGGGAAATCTGTACTGGAGGGAAATCTGTACTGGAGGGAAATCTGTACTGGAGGGAAATCTGTACTGGAGGGAAATCTGTACTGGAGGGAAATCTGTACTGGAGGGAAATCTGTACTGGAGGGAAATCTGTACTGGAGGGAAATCTGTACTGGAGGGAAATCTGTACTGGAGGGAAATCTGTACTGGAGGGAAATCTGTACTGGAGGGAAATCTGTACTGGAGGGAGATCTGTACTGGGGGAGAGCTTATTTGGGGGGAGTTCTGTATGGGGGCGTGATCTGTACTGGGTGAGATCTATACTGGGGGGAGATCTGTACTGGAGGGAGATCTGTACTGGGGAGAGCTTATTTGGTGGAAGTTCTGTATGGGAGCGTGATCTGTACGGGGGGAGATCTGTACTGGGGTGAGATCTGTACTGAAGGGAGATCTGTACTGGGGGAGAGCCTATATTTGGGAAAGTTCTGTACTGGGGGGAGATCTGTACTGGGGGAGAGCCTATATTTGGGAAAGTTCTGTACTGGGGGGAGATCTGTACTGGGGGAGAGCTTATTTGGGGGAAGTTCTGTGCTAGGGGGAGATCTGTACTGTACTTCCATTGAAAATATCTTGTTATATTTGTTCAATAAGCGCACCTGGTAGAAATCCAGTTCTGTCCTCTGCACGCTGCAGTGTTATCAGCCCCGCCCTGTTCTGTCTGAAAACTACAGAATGATTTCCTGTATGTTATGGAGAAGAGAAGTGCTTGAAGAAAAGGTGGCAACCCTACTTCCTGTCCTAGGGTGACAAGACTGCTATTCCACAGATACTGGGGATGCACTCATCCCTCTAGTATCAGTGCCAGTACAGAGTATTTGGGTGTGTACTCGTACTCGCCCAAATGCTCCAATAATTACCTCTGATACCGGAACATCCGGTCAGAGGGAGATCTCCCTTTGACAGCAAGTGCCGAGGGAGCATGGAGTCGGCTTCCTTTCCAATCAGGAAGCCGGACAGTGGGTTATAACCTGACTCCCGGCTTTCTGATTGGCTAGGAAGTCGGCTTCACTTGTCGCTAAGCATCTTGGCTTCCTAACCAATCAGGAAGCCGGGCAGCTCGTAATGAGCCGTTTCCCGGCTTCCTGATTGGTCAGGTAGCCAGGCTGCCTTGGAACAAGCAAAGCCACCTTCGTAGCCAATCAGGAAGCCAGGAGGCGAGTCATGACTTGACTAGGAAGCCAGCTTCACTTGTTGGTAAGCAGCCTGGCTTCTTACCAATCATGTAGCCAAGCGGCAGGTCATGGCTCACAACCCAACTTCCTGATTGGTCAGGAAGCCACGCTACCTAGCAACAAGTGACACCGGCTTCCTAGCCAATCACAAAGTCAGGAGGCGGGTCATGAGGTGCTGTCCGGCTTCCTGATTGGTCATGAAGCCAGGCTGCCTAGCAACAAGTGAAGCCGGCTTCCTAGCCAATCAGGAAGCCGGGCGGCACGTCATGACCCACCTCGCGGCTTCCTAATTGGCTAGGAAGCTGGCTTCATTTGTTTCTAGTCAGCCTGGCTTCCTGACCAATCAGGATGCCAGATGGCACCTCATGACTCGCCTCCTGGCTTCCTGATTGGTCAGGTAGCCAGGCAGCCTCTGCAAGTGAAGCTGGTGTTCTTTTGCTAGAACACCAGCTTCACAGGCAATCAGGAAGCTGGGCTACGGGTCATGATCCGCCACCCGACTTCCTGATAATCTGGGCACATGGGACGGGTACTCAGTATCGTCGAGGACTGAAAAAAAAAATACCTGTACACGTACTCGATACAGAAAAACCGGTATTGGTGCATCCCTAACAGGTACAGTACAGTGAGTGTTGATACCCCAGGACAGGAAATGTGTTACTGGCGGGATCACCAGGCAGAAATAAAGGTGGAAACGAATGCTGCCTCCTCATCTAATGGTAAGCTGCAATATATCACATTTCGTTTTTGGGCTTACATCTACTTTACGTTACTGTCACCACCATGCATTTGTCTGCACATATCAGTTCTATTTACTATTTGGTTTATTTATCCAGACGCCTGTTGTGAAAAATAAAATATGAGCTTTTCAGAGGGATGAATGCACACGTAATTGCCCTGCATTTTGGACACAGTCTTTGATTGGCTCCCATGGGTGCTGAAAAACATGTTTTTGGCATTATGGTGTCAGAGCAAGCAATCTGTCAGTCAGTGGAAAAATTGTTCTTTTCGAGTTATTGCCGCAAACCTATTGATTGCCATTCACAGCGCTCTTTTCCTCCATATCTCCAGCTGTCACTTTTATTACGGGGACTATTAAAGTGATTTAGTCCGGGCCATCTGAGTTACACAAAATGGATTTAACTTATGCTCGGTGTGCGCGGCTTACGTGACCAAACATCGTTCATCAGACGAGCAAAATACAAACATGATACTTAGAGGTAAGTAAATTGCCTTGTGTTCAGGGAATGGTTTATTTTTGAGTTATCACTCCAAGTTTAATATGCAAGAAATCATTTATGTGGTTTACATGATTGTATTGGCTTGCCGTGTTTCCTGAACCAACCATGTGGGAACTTGCTTCAAAGGGTAGGAGCTTTAAGGACGTATCCACTTGCAAGTCTGCTTTTAAGGGCTTTTTCATATTCACATTCCTATAATTAAAGAGATATTAAACCCTCAATCTAAAATGTGATATACAGCAGCATTTTATAGAACTCTATAGGATCACTATAGGATCATGTTTGTTCTTTGCTTGACTGATGGATTCGTCAATTTTCTGTCCCTCCGT
>NW_017307663.1:178299-183016 GCF_000935625.1 Nanorana parkeri | reverse complement strand
TTGTTACTGACAAGCTCACCAACCCGCAACGCCCCAAAAAAAGCGAGCGCAAACGCCGCCCTAAACAGCACAGCCTCGTTCCGGGAAACACACACCCCCTCCAACACACCCATAAGCTCCACCAACAACGCAAAAGACACCGGACGCCTGGAGTCCGGGGCCACGCGACCCTTCCGAAAACCACGCATTGCCTGCCGTACCAAAAATTGCTTGGTCACGTCCTGCACACCCATAGATTTAAACAAAAAGACGAAAGAAGCCAAACGTCCATTCATCTTGGAAACCGACACACCCTGCACAAAACCCCGCCCGATATAGTACAACAGGAAAGACAAACGATCCCCGTCAGACAATGGGGCGGCCACTCCACTCACCAAATCCGACCATTCCCGCCAAGCAGACGAGTACGCCGCCCAAGTGCCCGTACTCACCGACTGCCGAATCAGCGCTGCGGAGACGCCAACGCCACCCTCCAAAGATGCCCAGGACAAGGAATCCCCTGCCGCTCCGCTCCCGGTTCATGGCAACGTGTTTTTTTCACTAGCAGGGAGAACAAAGGAACAACCTGCTTCCTTCATCGATTTCCAGAAAGAGGACGTCCCTCAGCCCTCGCAGTCCCTTCCCATGCGGCTCCTCCCGGACACCTGACTCCCACGTCCAATCAGGTAAGAGCAGCTATTCCCATTTTATTTTTTAACCCTTTCTCCCGGGACTATTCCTCCCCCCAGTCATGTAGCCCCTCCGCTTAGTCTATCCGTGTCTGTCTTTTTGTGTACAGCCTGTCATTTGTCTGCAACCACCATTTGAAATCTCTGTGCACTCCCTTAGCATTGAGAGTGGCTCCACTGCCTAGCAGGGTCCAATGGAGCCACCCATACATGCATGCCCTAGCCAGTGATAGTCGCACATGTGTTTTGTTCTCACTGCGCTAGGTGTACTCCCTTAGCATCTTGAGGGTGGCTCCACCTCCTAGCAGGGTCCAATGGACACCCGTGATGGCTGTACATGCACTTTGTTCTCACAGTGCTATGTCTGATGGTGGTTATGTGATACAACTAAGTTGTGTGCACTTCAAACCAGGAAGGGTGTGCATGCACTGTTTTATCAAAGGGGGAAGACAGACTATGTAAAGTTGACATGGGTGGGCATGCATGCACAGTGCTATCAGTTAAATAAGAGACAGAGCACTGCAGATATGAGTGGTCATGTGACCGCTTCAGTGCACGCTTCCCATGCTACTTGACGTCCCCGGCCAGAAGTCGAAGGAGCGAGCATACATTCATGAGGAGTGACTGCCAAACAAAATTAAGAGAATGGGGATGTATGCTAAAAAATAATGAGTGCTGTAGGTTGTCCTTATGTAAGAATACTTTAAAATAAAAAAGCAAGGAGGGTTTAATGCTACTTAAAAATAAAGTTCAGGTCACACTAAAGGTTACCCTTGCAGGGTTGTTCAGCATCTCTCTTCCACAAAAAAAACTTTCACTTACAGCATCCCTGCTATGGCCTAGCACTTCACACCATTGTCTGTTTCTCCAAAAGACAGTATTCAAACACAACTTGGTGCACACATACACCATCTCTGGTTGCTCCCAGCTGCAATGGATCCCACCGTAACTCCTGTGTGGAGCCCTCCTGGTCCCTTGGGATGAGACTTACTATGTCTCTGAAGTGGACTTCTGAACATTAGCCAGCATGTGTAACATAAGGGCTGTGCACAGCTGCACAATCAATAGGTGCTGCTCAACACTAAAACATGGACCCAAGGTCAGAGGCTTCATACCACCCAACTCTTTACAAAGCTTCCAGGTTCCAGGACCAAGAACCAGGGTTTACCAATCCTGGAGAAAACTCAAAAGACAGTTTTCTCCATATGACACACATACCCTGGAGCCCTCAGCCTGTATGGGTGAGAGCTCTGGTTGACCCCAAACGCTTATCACACTATGGCAAGGCACAGCACAATGTTTATAAGGTGACAGCAGTGCTGAAGTGCAGTTATTGTGTGTTCATTTTCAGATTAAATCACTTGTGTCCTTCCTTGGACCTTGAGATCAGTAAATGAGGCCTCAACCCATGCTCATGTTGAGTAAGCTCCACCTTCTGTCATTCAACCTCCAAACAGGGGAAGACTGGACTGGGGGATTGGAGGGCATTTTGAGCCCTGGTCCACTACCAAAAATATATGTAACACTCCTCCTCTCTGGTCTCTCCTCTGGTTGAGGATGATCCCCAAGATAGTGTAGAAGGCTAGCATTTAACTCTTACAGCGGAACTATTGCAGTCTTGAACCTAGTAGTTCTCCTGTTAATTTTGACAAACCCAAGTTTCTGACCAGGCCATTTAATTCTGAATGTGTTATGAGATGAGGCTTGCCACACATAGACAATTCAAAATCCAGATCATTGTCACTGTCTGTACCTGATAAGTGCATTGCAGAATTTTCGTGTTTTTCATCTGTTTCGTCAAAGCTCCATTTATCTGGTGGCTTCGGTACTGGCAGACTGTCATCATGTGGCACTGGTCTCATGGCTGAAGGCAGATTGGGGTACTCAATTGATTTCTTATTTTTAGCAGAGAAACTGGAGACATTCATCAGACAGAAGCACCAGTCTGTTACGTGATCCTTCTGTTCTCATCATATAATCAGTTCCGAGTTCCTCTGAGCAAAGCTCTCAGATCGACAGCACATTTTGCACAACAAAGGTAGAGTTCATAGTCTTTCATAACAAGTCCGGTGCATCTGTGAGACATTAGTGTATACTTGCCACAAATGTAGCAGAATGAGTCACGACTGTTCCAACATTGGCAAGACATTTCTGATGTCACCAACCATACTATGACAGCTACAACAGCAAGTCTGTAACTGGGTTAGGTCTAGTTGTTATGTTGTGAGCTGCTTTTAGCCCTGACAGCAGCATACACAAAGCCTAAGCATTCCCAGTCATGCCCAACCTGTGCAAGTTCCACAAACGTTATGCAACCAGCATGTCCAGACATGTATGAGCTACACAAAGTATCCTATAATGCAATCAAAAATGAGTAAACTTAAAATGTGACAAGAAAATATGAAAATAAAAGGTATGTGATAGGTTAAATTACACTTTATTTTCGTGATTAGCAACCCAAAATATATATGATACACCCTGAAGTGTTCAAGAAGTCAAATCTTTGTAGTGTAATCAATGTCCTGAGCTTAAGAGAAACCTACTGAGCACAGAAGATAATAACAAAGCTCAGGCGGGTTACAGCCTAGTTGCATAAACACACTTAAGTTTAACTGGAAAAACTTAAAAACGGGTCCCACTCCCTATACCTGTACTGGGTTAATATTCCTAAATTGAGGTATTCCCCCTAATCAGAACCAATAAATAACCAGTGTGTGCCACGTTCTTATCACCCCATAAACTGTGTTACAGCATTGTCAAGCTGCAACTGATTTCAGGGAACCTCAAACAAGATTGAAGAAGCTATTTGCAAGCTAAATTCTGGAATATTTGCTCATACATAGTAATTTATACTGTATAGAATAACCAAGTGCTCACTCACAGACTCTCATAACAAATTCTACAACAATGCAGGCTCCTTGACTGTATAATAATTCCAATAATTGCATAGAAAAGCATTAAAAAAAACCCATTTGGAGGCTGTTGAAAAAATGTCCTCCAAACTATATTATTTCTTTGAATGATATAATTCACCATGCATATGGCATCCTGTGTATCAATATTCCCATAAATTCTATACGTCCAGGGCTATTATAGAAGAATAGAATAGACGTAGATTGCTCTGTGTCCACAGCGGTGTAATACAAAGGGAACATAGAGTGCTCATAAAGTATTACACATTACAGTTTACATTTGTATCACTCCTAAGGACAAATTCTGCTCTGCTTTGTCTCTGCGGCATCATTGTGTAAGTGGAATAGGAATGTAGTGAGAATTGACTCCTTTTCTTACTGTTGTAATATACGACGTAGAAGTGTTCTGTACTTTTGGGAACTGTCATGTTCACAGGCCATATAAGATTGTTAATGCAGTAGAGTGACCTTTGCAAGATTCTCCCTTTATTTGTGGAGCAGCTGAATACCATTCATAAAAGGAAGTCTGTTTAAAGGGACACTGTCACCTTACCCATGCGGGGCAAAGTGGCAGTATTTCTGCAAAGCCCCCCCCCACCCCTTATACTCCTCTCGCCTGTACTCTATCGCTGATCCTTCCTCCATGGCAGTTGATGCGTAAATCAACAGTGTGGGCGACCCAGGGGAGTATTAGGTCACTCCAGTGGTCATGTGACAGTGGTTGGGCCTGTGGAGGAAGGAGCACAAGGTGGGTAGTCTTCACACGGACATTGTCATGTTGCCCAGCATGGGCAAGGCGACAGTGTACCTGTAACCAAGTGAGTCCCTGAGCTTATATCACCCTATATCACCTTGAGAACCAAAGCATTTTTCTTTTCATTTCTGAGATATTTTAGCGCAGGAAGAGAAATCTTTCCAAAGTAAGTCACCAGGTGTCCCCGTTGTTGATTTCCCCTTCCAGTGGTAACTGTAAAAACATTGGCTTTGGATATACTTAAAAGTGTAACCGTGCCTGTGCACCATCATATGACCGCCGAGACCACCTAAGGCATCGTCAGTTATATCTAGCTGCATCTACTAGGACAGGTGAGTCTATGACTTGGAGAGGAGAACAGGGAGTCTACGACCTGGAGAGGA
>NW_017307663.1:171377-174670 GCF_000935625.1 Nanorana parkeri | reverse complement strand
GGGCGGGAGGCCAGAGGGGACTACAATATAGAGTTCAGTTATAGGTTAAAATGTGACGCTATCCATGTTATATTGTTAGATAACCCTACCATTGTATCTCAAGATTTTTATATGCTCAACATTTTGGGTTTGGACCATAAATTTCTTCAAATTCAGCTACAACATTTTTTTTTCTTCATATAACTGACTTCCTCCCCTAGAAAGTTGCAACTGGAACAGGTGTCCCCATTAATGATTTCCCCTTACCTCTTCTTCCAGTGGTAACTGTAGAAATTTGTTAGATAACCCTACCATTGTATCTCAAGATTTTTATATGCTCAACATTTTGGGTTTGGACCATAAATTTCTTCAAATTCAGCTACAACATTTTTTTTTCTTCATATAACTGACTTCCTCCCCTAGAAAGTTGCAACTGGAACAGGTGTCCCCATTAATGATTTCCCCTTACCTCTTCTTCCAGTGGTAACTGTAGAAATATTGGCTTTGGTTATACTTAGAAGTTTAACCGCGCCTGTGCATCAACATATGACCACCAAGGCCAAGCCAATTGTCAAAGTCTTCTCATTTGGGGCCGCCCATGATTTATTTCTATAGAGAGCTCCGGACTCTTACTCTAGACTAACTATCCATAAATGAGAACACATGCATGGGCCTGACAGGTTAGTATGAGCAAAGGTGTCCCTGGATTTTTTGCCTGAGGCCGCAGGGGAGAGGTGGTGGGTGGTGGTTGCTGGTAGTGCACATACTGGTGGGGTATGGGGGGATACCTCTGGCTCCGGCTTTGTATGGCATCCTGCTGAGCTCACTGAGGGCACTGGTTGCTGGAAGCTGGCCACTAGCCAGAGCATCACAGGTTGCTAAGTGCTTAGCAGCATGGGTCACTCTGGCCACAAAGGGGGTGGCAGGCACACCTGTCCTTCCCCCACGTGACCCAGAGAGATGCATGTTACTGTCCTTTGCGGACAGAGTGAGCCAGGTTGCTAAGATCTTAGCTACATATGACTCTCTGGCTGGTGGCCAGCTTCTAGCAACCAGTGCCCTCGGGGGGTAACCTCTGGCTCCGGCTCTGTCCAGCACCACCCCCCAGCTTGCTGAGGGCACTACTTGCTAGAAGCTGGCCGCCAGCCAGTGCATCACATGTTGCTAAGAGCTAAGAAAACTGGGACACTCTATCCACAAAGAAGGTGGCAGGCACACCTGTCCTTTCCCCCACGTGACCCAAATAGATGCCACCTGAGGCATCCGCTTCAGGCTGACCTCATTATGGTGGTGGCCCTAAGTATGGGTCTGGCTAAGAAGAGGCCCTTAGTAAGAGGCCTCATCAGTGATATCTTGCTGCATCTGGGACAGCTGGGTCTACAACTTGGAGGGGAGTCTGGGGCAGGAGGGACTACAATATAAAGTTCAGTTATACTGTAAAACTCTTACGCTATCCATGTTACGTTTTTAGTATCAATATTAAAAAAAGTTGGCCATAGTCCTAGAGAAGTGATAACCCTCAAGATGTACCTCAAAATTTTTATGTTCTCATTCAGAAAATTTTGAGTTTGGACCATAAATATCTTCAAATTCAACTACAACATCATTTCTTTTTTTTTTCTTTTTTTATAACTGACTTAGGGGCAAGAGTTTACCAGACGTCTATAGAAATCAGTATGTATAGTGAAAAATCACCACTTAGTCTTTACTACCAACAGTAAAATAACACTTAAACCTCAGTGACAAACCACTAAACCAAAATGACTCAATAAAAACAAACATGGAAAATACATCTTGTGTAATTTAAGTGTAACAAATGATGGGAACTAATTATCAGAAATCACATTCCCTAAAATGTTGGAAAACAATGTTTAATTTGGAATTGTAATGTTACCACAATAAACATCATGGAGATTTCCGTTGTACATTGCATTATAATATAGATGAAGCAATTATGTACACACCAGTGACTGAATTAAAATATTAACTGCTAATGTTGCCTTATGGAGGCAATTCTGGAAATGGAAATAAATTTTACTCAAATTAAAAGCTACGTTTTAGCCATCCAAAACTATAAAAACCGATGCAAGCAGAGTCTATTATTGGGATTATCTATAACATTCATTATTCATAGTCGTATGAATATAATGAATATATATTGTTCATTATATTCAGAGTTATGCCAAATGTAAAATATTTGCAGCCTTATTCTTTAAAGATAAACTCCGGGGATAAATAAAAAAGACATCTACCCTTGCAGTGGGGAGGGGGGCCCACTGCATCTGTGAACTGCTCGTTTTGCCAGGGGGGTGATGAACAAGGTGATATACTTGGGCTTTCTCCTCTTCCCCGTGGAAGCTTGGGCTTCCTCCTCTTCCCCATGGAAGCTTGGGCTTCCTCCTCTTCCCTGTGGAAGCTTGGGCTTCCTCCTCTTCCCAATGGAAGTTTGGGCTTCCTCCTCTTCCCCATGGAAGCTTGGGCTTCCTCCTCTTCTCCATGTAAGCATGAGCTTTTTCCTCTTCCCCATGGAAGCTTGGGCTTCCTCCTCTTCCCCTTGGAAGCTTGGGCTTCCTCCTCTTCCCCATGGAAGCTTGGGCTTCCTCCTCTTCTCCATGGAAGCTTGGGCTTCCTCCTCTTCCCCATGGAAGCTTGGGCTTCCTCCTCTTCCCTGTGGAAGCTTGGGCTTCCTCCTCTTCCCAATGGAAGTTTGGGCTTCCTCCTCTTCCCCATGGAAGCTTGGGCTTCCTCTTCTTCCCCATGGAAGCTTGGGCTTCCTCCTCTTCCCCGTTGCAACCCTCTGATGTCGTCCCATACAAAGCAGAACCAGCACTCCTGCATTGTACCTGGATGCTGGGGGCTTGCCCACATTCTTGAATATTAATCCTGACCACTCTACTTCCTCTTCCTCTCTATCTCTTCTTGCATCAGCAATCCCTATCAAACATCTGCAACAGGTTTAAATCTAATTGTTGGTTGTGAACAACCTCACAGCACTATAATTTTTTCAAAGCAGGGCCATTGTCCGCATACTTTAGCTTGAAACAGGTCAGGGAGGTCAACTACAGGTCAAGGTCAGTGAACTATGTATGATCTTAGAAGCATCTGAAACTGATGTAAAAAAAAAGTTGCATTTGTCCTTTGACACAAGCTTAAATCTGAGTAGGGCGGGTTTTCCAGAATCACCAGCAGGTGTGTTCCAGGATGACCAGATCATGGAAAAGGGGAGTGAGATGGACTGGAACCAGGGCCGGTGCTAGACTATTTTGCGCCCTAGGCAAGACCAGCTACTGCACCCCCCAGTCCCATCCCACCTC
>NW_017307663.1:155833-171318 GCF_000935625.1 Nanorana parkeri | reverse complement strand
GCCATTCTCCTGCCGGATAGCATCCGCAGGCAACAGGTGGATGTAATTTAATTTAAAATAGCCAATAGCAGACTGGCTATTACAAAACCCACCCACTGAGCAGAGGAGCGGAACTGAGAGAGTTGCCTCTTAGTCCCGCTTCTCTGCTCAGTGGGTGGATGCAATAGCCAGCCTGCTATTGGCTTTTGCAATTTAAAATAGACGGGGGTGCCCGGGGTGGGGTGATCAAGGCTGCGTCCTAGGCAGCAGTGCGCCCTAGGCGGTTGCCTAGTTTGCATAGTGCCACCACAGGCCCTGACTGGAACACCACAGCAATGCGTGGATAGAAAAGGACGAGCCAGTCCAAAGTTTGATGCCCCAGTTTCCTGGTTTTCGGATGACTCGTTTGCATTCCAGGGGACTATTGAGCCACTGTTAAGTACTTATTCCCGAGACTGAGTTATTTTCCTCCCAGAAGAGAATTTGTTTTCCTATAAACAAACGTGAACAATGAAAAATGTGAACCTTTAGTAGTACTTTAATTCCATTTCTGCAATTAATAGAACGGCATGCCTGAGCTTCTCTTTTAAAATCTGTCTTGAATTTGATTTATTATCTGAATTACAGTTATTTTAAGATACAGCACTTCATCATGAAACTGGATCATCAAATCCTGCTGTGGATCATCATAATATATACATTTTAACAAGTAATGGAATCTTGTATTAAACAGTCACAGTGGGATAATGTCAGAGACAGAACTCAAGACTTGCTGAGGACTGAGACACATTTATTATGTTATCTATACCGTTTTGTACAAAAAAATCAAATTTTTCTTAAAAGGGAAGGTGATTATCAAGAGCCTGTTTTGATTCCTTTAACATCCACAATGCCCCCCGTAGTCAGGGATCCCATGTGATTTGGTTATGCCAACATGCCCCCTGTTGATTTATGTACGGTATGAGTTTTTATGAGTCACTTTAATTCCTTTACAGCCGTCTTGGCCTTGTCAGTGATAGAGGAATGGTCCACCTATGAGGGTCCCATATGGCAGAGAAGACCAGAAATCGGATTATGCATTTTATTTGTCCATCCAAAACAGATATCTGCCCTAGTTGGAGTTCTCTTTATTACAGGGTCTAGGGTAGTGGTGCCCATTAGGTAGATTGTGATCTACCAATAGCTCTCAAAGCTGATGCTGGTAGATTCCGAAGGGTGTTAATGGCGGCCACTTTATTCCATTTTGGTATATTTATTTAGCTGTGCACACATGATTACCTATTAGCCTGAGTCTGCTGAGCCAAGCTCCCTGACACCTTTCTGGTGGATACTGGTGGTTGAAGTGCTATGTATTACATCAAAGAATATTAGTTTACACAGCCTGCTGCACTACACTGTTTGCAAAATACAGCAAGGTGAGCCAGGAGAGAGAGCGAGGAGAGACAGACAGGAAAGAGAGAGAGGAGAGACAGCCAAGAGAGCAAAGAGGGACAGCCAGGAGAGAAAACGAGGAATGACAGCCAGGAGAGAGAGAGCGACGAAAGGCAGCCAGGAGAGAGAGGAGAGACTGCCAGGAGAGCAAGGAGAGACAGCCAGGAGAGCAAGGAGAGACATCCAGGAGAGCAAGGAGAAACAGCCAGGAGAGAGCGAGCGACGAAAGGCAGCCAGGAGAGAGAGGAGAGACTGCCAGGAGAGAGCGAGCAAGGGAGGTTTTTTTTAGTTGGTAGATCTAGTGTAGTTTGTCATTTGAAAAATAGATCTTAACACAAAAACATGTGGGCACCCCTGGCCTAGGGTCTAGGCTCCAGAATTTTTTTTTCGGATGGATTACATTTCTTTTTTTCAGATTTCGGATCTAAAATTTTATTTTATTTGTTATTCGAAATTTGGATTGATTCACATCTTTCACTCTAACTCAGATGCATCTTTGTTTTTTTTGGTTTAGATCAATCTGAAGTTTTCCTTTTCGATGCAGATCAATTTGGATGGGGTTTCGTTAATTAAAAATTAACTTAGTTCTGTACTGCTCATCTTAGTCTGAACTAGACCTCTTAGTCCATACTGGTTATTTTAGTCCGTACTGGTCATCTTATTCTGTACTGGTTATTTTAGTCCATACTGGTCATCTTAGTCTGTACTAGTCCTCTTAGTCCATACTGGTCATTTTAGTCCATACTGGTCATTTTAGTCCATACTGGTCCTCTTAGTCCATACTGATGATTTTAGTCCATACTGGTGATTTTAGTCCATACTGGTGATTTTAGTCCATACTGGTCCTCTTAGTCCATACTGGTTCTCTTAGTCCATACTGGTTCTCTTAGTCCATACTGGTTCTCTTAGTCCATACTGGTTCTCTTAGTCCATACTGGTTCTCTTAGTCCATACTGGTCATCTTAGTCTGTACTGGTCATTTTAGTCTTCACTGGTCATTTTAGTCCATACTGGTCATCTTAGTCTATACTGGTCATCTTAGTCCATATTGGCCATTTTAGTCCATACTGATCCTCTTAGTCCATACTGGTGATTTTAATCCATACTGGTCCTCTTAGTCCGTACTGGTCATTTTAGTCCATACTGGTCCTCATAGTTTGTCCTGGTTATTTTAGACTTTACTAGTCCTCTTAGTGCTTATTAGTCACCTTAGTCTATACTTGTCATCTTAGGCCATACTGGCCATTTTTTTCTATAATGATTAAAATTGGAAATTCGGAAATGTGGACGAAAAACAAATTTCGGAAAGAAACAAAACTCACAAGTCTAACAGGGCCATCACTTTTGACAAAATGACATAATTCACACCTGAACAGATTCTTCATCCAACACCTATGGCGAGGTTATTATTTCCTAACTGATTTTAAGAATCGGGTTGTCTTCTGGAATCGTTTTGTTTCAAATAGCAAAACAGGACATCAGCAGGTCTGTGAAGAGTATGCCGTAAGTCCATGGGGCGTCCATCTGCTCCGCAATAAATTCACCTGTTTTGAAGAGCGGAGTAAGACAGGCCATGTTCCAGGCGGACATCTGTCAGAGAATGGATATTTTGGAATATGCTGACCTAGCGTGATACAAGTTTAAATATATTAAATGTTGGCTCACTAATGTCTAGCATTAAGCAGGTGTGGGATGTCTCGCAATAGAAAACCAAGTATCTCTTTTCCAACACAATTTCACCATTGCAGAATATGACCTGTGTTCAATGTTGACAGCCCAAAGTGCCATTGACCCAGCAGTAGGCGCCAGTCCATAGCTGTATGCTGAGGACAAGTGAGTAGAGTTTGTCTCTGGCTGATTCATAACGTATGATGGCCAACCAAGAGTCAGCCTGAGACAGACCCTGTCCTCAACCCACCTTCACCTTTAGACAAACCCCACCCACTTATCCCAGAGCCTTCAAGCTGAGAATAAGTGGATGGGGTCTGTCTCAGGCTGTCTATTGGCTGGTCATCATTCTTTATGAGTCTGAGACAAATGTCACCAACTTATCCCAGAGCCTTCAAGCTGAAGACAAGGGAATGACATCTTACATTCATTAATTAAACAAATATATTTTGCTTTTATCTACAATTACTGTTTTTCCACTTGCTGGTTGAGTGAGGCACTGGTGATGTAGCCCTGGCCTCACATATGCATAAATGGAAGACTACCTCACTACAAACAAAACAAATGTAAAAAAAAATAAAATGGTTAGGAAATAGAAATAAACCAAATAGCAGCAGGAACATAATTGCTAAGGGGAGAAGGGGGAAGAAGGAGTTAATAAAGCCCAATTGGGGTGAACTAAGGGTTAATAAGGGGTAAGGGGTTTTAGGCCTTCCCTACTATATCCAAAGCTAAACAATGTTTTGGCTGTACATATACTTTAACCTCCCCCCATAACCTAACTCTACACTTAGCCCCGCAAATGATGCTAAGCTTCTAATTCCTGATACTAACAAAACATAATCCCTGAACCATCCTTTCTCAACCCCGGGGGGCCTTCAAATGTCATGCATTTTCATGGTGCAAGTGAGCCACCCACCAGCACCATTGAATTGCATGATACTAATCCAGGGCAGGCAGCACCCAGGATGTCCCCCAGTATTCAGAAGAGGACAGAAGTCTGCCTCCTTCCAGAGCAGCTTTGCCTCCCACTCTCTTACATGGGAGCCAGAGATGTTTAAGATTACAAGGTAGGACTCTGATGTGAAGGGGGACTGAGGACTCTTATGTGGAGGGGGGGGAACTGAGGACTCTGATGTGAAGGGGGGCTCCTGATGTAAAGGGGGGCTCCTGATGTGAAGGGAGGACTCTGATGTGAATGGGTGGCTCTGATGTGAAGATGGACTCCTTGTGTGAAGGGAGACTCTGATGTGAAGGGGGCTCCTGATGTGAGGGTGGGCTTTTGGTGTGAAGGGGAGACTCTGATGTAAATGGGGGGACTCTGATGTGAAGGGGGCTCCTGATATGAAGGGAACTCTGATGTGAAGAGGAGACTCTGATGTGAAGGGGAGACTCTGATGTGGAGGGTAGACTCTGATGTGAAGGGGGGCTCTGATGTGAAGTGGGGCTCCCAATGTAAAGGGGAGACTCTGATGTGAAGGGTAGACTCTGACGTGAAGGGTAGACTCTGATGTGAAGGGTAGACTCTGATGTGAGGGTAGACCCTGATGTGAAGGGGGCTCTGATTTGTAGGGGGGCTTTGATGGGAAGGAAGGACTCTGACGTGAAAGTGGGCTCCTGATATGAGGAGAGCTCTGATATGAAGGGGGGCTCTGATGTGAAGTGGGGCTCCCAATGTGAAGGGGAGACTCTGATGTGATGGGGAGACTCTGATGGGAAGAAAAAGACTTTGATGGGAAGGGTGGACTCTGATGGGAAAGGGGGCTCTGATGTGAAGGAGAGACTCTAATGTAAAGGGGGGCTCTGATGTGAAGGGGGTCTCTGATGTGAAAGTGGGCTCTGATGTGAAGGGGGTTCCTGATGTGAAGGGGAGACTCTGATGTGAAGGAGAGACTCTGATGTAAAGGGGAGCTCTGAAATGAAGTGGGGCTCTGATATGAAGGGGGACTCAGATGTAAAGTGGAGATTGATGTGAAGGAGGCTCCTAATGTCAAGAGGAGACTTTGATGTAAAGGGGGGACTCTGACCAGAAGGGGGGCTTCTAATGTAAAAGGTGTGGGGATTTGATGTAAAAGGGGGAAGTCCACAAATTATTTTTAATTTTTTTTTCCGTGGCGTGAGGATATGGGGCTGCTATAAATTTTGGGTGGAACCACACATCATTTCTTATATTTACATTTTAGTGGTGCCTCAAGATTTTACACACTTTTGAAGGGTGCCATGACTGAAAAAAGGTTGAGAACACCGACCTAAGCCAAACCCCTTGTTCAGTACACTCATGATACCCTGCTGCGCCAAATCCTCCAACCTCAGCACCAAAAGATGCCTCCTTATCTTCAGGGCCAGTAACTAACGCTCTGTACTGCTGATGTTATACCAATACTTGCTGTGTATATAATCATACAAACAGAGATTCCTCCTACCTAACCCACTCCACTTACTGTGGAAATTAGTATTCCAGTCCATCTGATATTATGTCCAGCTGGCTTCAAAAAGAAATGCACTAGTCAGAATTGATGTGGATTGCGAAAGCTGGAACCGTGGCAATAATCCAACCTTCTGACACATTCTATTAATTCTCCTTCCATATATCCTGCTACAAAAGATTGAACAAAAGCCGTAGTTACACTACCACTGTAGCCGAGCACAATTGAAATTCCGGGTACACATCGCTAAGCAATAAGTTGCATTTTGAAACGAGAAAGTTTCGGCCTAACTTTTGATAGCGTAAATTAAAAAAAATACAATTCAACAACCAAAAAAATACAATTCAACAACCAAAGTATTTTCCATTTAAGCTCAATAGTGGAAGGAGTCAAAGATCAGCCCGCTAAAAGGGCAATGCTCTTACAGGCCTTAATATATCATGCTGGTAATACATTTCACAGTGGAAGCAGTATTATAATAAAACTATGCACTGGAAACTAGAATCAGAAAAATATTCTGATAAGAGTAAAAAGAACTGTATATGGGCAAGAGTTTGTGGACGCCTGACCATCATGCCCACCTTCATGGCCAAATGTATGTAGACAACCCCTCCAAGTTCCTGTGCTTCTAGTGAAGGGTACAGTTAGACATTTTAGAAGGTTGTACACTTACAACCTTATGGTAACTGTTTGGTGAAGGCCCTTTTCTGTTCCAACATGACCCCTGTGTACAAAGCCAATTCCATAAAGACATGGTTTGGTGTGGAGGACCTCTGGTGGTCTACACAGAGCCCTGACCTTGATCCTACTGACCACCTTTTGGATGAATTTAAAGCCAAGTCTTCTCATTGAGCAGCCAAACTTGACCTCACAAATGTTCTTTTGGCTGAATGGCACAAATTTCCAGACGTAACCCAAAATTTTGTAGAAGGTATGACGTACCTGGCTGGAGACTCAGCTGAGAATGTGGCTGCCCGTGTACGTCTTGTCCCTCACCTCTGGAAGTAGTGATAGGGGATGTAAGGACAGAGTGGAGCACAGGTGCCGATACTGGTGGCTGGCTGGTTCTTGAGGAGGCGCTTGAGTGCGTTGGACCAGCTGGGGAATCGGCAGGACTGAGATGACACCGGGACCTCTTGAAACCAGAACAGGCAACGGGGATGAGGCCAAGGAAGCACTGGCAGGATGTCGTTGCTAAGGATGCTGATGGAGCGATCCACCAAGTGGCAGACCAGGAGGGAAGTCAGGTTCAAGCTGAGTAAAAAAAACATCACGTCTTTCTGCCTTGAGGAAAGGACCCTGCGTGGTACCGAAACGTCGGCTTTTTTGATCACTGTGATGTCTTTGTCCAATTGAAGGGACATATTCAACTTTACTACTGAGTGCTGGTGATCTGCTTTTTTTGTTCTGTGTTTGTACGGCGCCATCCGTGGTTATCACTACGAGCACCATCTCTCTTGTTGGCCGGGACTGCTGTAAGGTGTGCGGAGGGCTCCCCCATCGATTTACATCTAGGTTCAAGCTGAGGTCATACACAGGGAGCCGAATCTTGAGGTGCCGAATCTTGAGGTGCCGAATCTTGAGGTGCCGAATCACAGATCAGGAGCAGGGTCAGGAAGCGTAAGCCAGGGTCATACACAGGAGATCAGAGAGCAGAGGTACCAAATCAGGAGGAGGCGGAGTCAAATGGTTATAAGCCAGGTTCATACACAGGATGTCAGGATACAGGAACAGGGTACAGGGCACACAGGGACAAGCTGAAGACCACTCAGCAACTTGGTCATGGCTTAATTTCATGTCTGTTTAAATATAATAGTGTGCACACTAATGAGCGTGCACCTGTACGCTAACGAGCACATTCCTGCGCGCTCACGTACGTGCACAATTGCGCATAAATGGTCCCGTACGCACACATTCACTTGCTAAAGCGCGTTTTCCAGGAACTTTAGCCAATGGATTGCATATTTGTGTGCGGGAGCAGGAGTCCATCTACAGGTAAGTCCCTTACAGAAGGCCTCAGTAGAAGGGTGGAGGCTGTTAAAGCCACAAAGGGGTGTGGGGCTAATCCACATTAATGGCCATGGTTTTGGAATGGGATGTCCGACTAGCTCATATATGTGTGTTGGTCAATGTATGGCCATATAATGTATATATCAGCCTGCCGAACAGGTATGTCGCTGCAAGGGTCTTGTTTCCATGAGTGTTTTCTGTAAACAGTCCAAGAACGAGTGGTTCCTTGCTTGGAGTTGATGGACCCCCAGCCCTTCAGGATTTATTTTGCCCAGAAAGGGCGCAACATTTTGGAGGGAAGGGGTTCTATTCCATTTCCTGTCCTGATGAGCTAAATAAGGGTTTCCTTAACCACTTTAGCCTTTGTACATTATACCCCTGATGGAGGGATTTTTGCACCACTATCGGACTGTTGTTTAGTGATAACAAAGTAACACACTTTTTTCAATATTGCCTTACAACCATTTTTTCTCTCCAGGAGGACAGCACCATAATTTTTAGGGATAGTCCGGGGTCACCATCTACTTACTGACCTGATGTAATAGGTCAAAGGTGATTCAGTCATGTTAATCGTGGTGCTGGCGCAGTTCTTGTCTATGTTCAGAATTATCTGACACAGATCAGCCCCTGCTGTAGCTTCTCACCTTGTGACTTGCAACAAAGTTACCATGTTGCAGCTTGATCATTGGGGGAGGGGAGACTGAGAACATGTTTGCTTCTGCCTGCAGCAGATACTGGATGCTGAGCTCAGTGGGGGGGGGGGGGGATTCCAGCTCTGCTGCTGTATATTCTGACATATTGGGAATGTATTAATCAGGACTTGTAAATGTAATATAAGGTCCAATTTAAATTATGCAAATTTGGTGATTAATAACATACACAGAAAATGATAACGACTGTGACGTACAATGGTTTCGATACATGAATCGGGGACGGAGAAAGGAGGAAGTGGGGGTACTTGGAGGTGAAGGGGGTTATTTGCTCTGGGCAAGAACAGAAATTCCCTTTTCCATCTTGGAAGTTTCCAGCTTGGTGAAAGTATCAACTGTCTGGATAAGGACTCAAGTCAAGTTTCCCTGCGAGGTAGATTTCACCGTCACCTGATAAAAAATCCAGAAGAGTTGTCACCAGAACAAGAGGTAGGGATGGACCTCCAATGGGCAGATCTGTTGCAATGACCACTAAGAGGAAAATTCCCTCTTACTTTCACTTCTTTCACTTCCTGTTGCATCGCCAGGACAGGAAGAGAAGAGAATTCTCCCCAATGGGACATATGTGGCAATAAATAAACTGAGAAGGGTTTTAACTAGGGATACGCCGATACCGATACTGAGCATTTTGGTGAGTACTCGTACTCGCCCAAATGCTCCGATACTTACCCTGATACCAACACTTGCAATCAGAGGAAAATTGACTGGCAATGCTGCGAGGGAGCATGACCTGCTGCCTGCTTCCTGATTGGTTAGGAAGCCAGGCTGCCCAGTAGTGTCACGAGAGAGCCTGAAGCCAGCTTCCCATGCTATCAGGAAGCCAGGGGAAGGTCATTACCTGCCGCCCAGCCTCCTGATTGGCCGGGAAGCCGGTTTTAACCCTTGCCTACTCTATCCATGGATACACTATGGGCTTTATGCGTAAAAGTCTGCAGGGCAGTAGCGCCCCTAGATGGTGCTGTTGAGTATAGGATACTCTTATACTCATTATCGCCATCTAGGGGGCACTACTATGAACATAGTGCCTTTAGATGGTGGTGACAAGCATAGGAGTTTCCTGTACTGCACAGATCCAAAAGAAATACACAAAGCTCCCCAAGATTCAAGTAAGAATACACATGACTCTTGTATTTAGATAATATTTGCTTATCCCGGAGTTCAGCTTTAATATTTGAGGCTGCTGATAATTCCAATTAGTTTAACTGACCCTGACAACGGTCTTTGAGGCCGCCTGCGAGGACGGGTGCTCATTGCTTTCCAGTGCAATGGCTGGTTTTGTGGATTTTCATCAAAGAATATACGGTATGTACTTAATTTAATATAAATTATGCATGAGGTTTTTTTTTAATACACGCGGATGATTATTGCTGAACTTTGGCCAACATGTCAGATTTGCTGCTGAGCGTGTATCAAGAGGGAGCCATGCTGAGCCGACTGAGATACTTTGAAGGCAAAGCATTAAAAATGTGCTTACAGGCTCTATAAGTGGTGCGTTGTGGTGCTGTTCATGGCCAATGGCACCTCAAAGCACTGTATAGTAGAGGCCAATGTAGATCGCACTACAGAGCATTACAATGCACATACAGAAGTAAATGGGTGCGTCTGGTCTAAAATGTATTCAGTACATCTCCCCAATACATGCA
The DNA here is from genome assembly GCF_000935625.1 of Nanorana parkeri. Classification (NCBI taxonomy): domain Eukaryota; kingdom Metazoa; phylum Chordata; class Amphibia; order Anura; family Dicroglossidae; genus Nanorana; species Nanorana parkeri. The sequence continues at coordinate 161,451 of NW_017307663.1, read as the reverse complement.
CATGTTTCATATCTTTAAAGTGTTCTTAACCCTTGCAGTGGGGCTACCCCGGGACTGCAAGGGTTAATTGCTCATTTTTGTCTAGGTGCTTCAATAGAAAAAAGTTACACTCACCCGAACCACGAAGCCGGCTTGCTGCTAGGGTGGGGCTCAATGTTCACACTAACTGTCAAGGCACTGAGCACCCCACAAACCACAGTGCCTTGTTAGCCCTGATTGGCTAAACCCCTACCCATTCACTAAAGGGTTAAATAAAGGTTTTAAAAAAAGAGACCAGACTTTTGAAAAAATCCTTTAATTGAAAAAAAAAAACCCCAAAAGACATGTTTTTGACAAGTCTTTTATTAAAAAACAAAAAATGGATCCTCCGACGTCATCCAGGGTCAATCACGACGTCCAGCATTGTCCACAACGATGACGACTCGACAAAAGGAGCATGGAGCCGGCTTTCTGGTCAATCAGAAAGCCGGGGCACGGGTAATGACTCGCTGCCCAGCTTCCTGATTGGCCAGTTTCCCGGTCAATCAGGAAGCTGGGAAGCGAGTCATTACACGCCGCATGGCTTCCTGATTGGCTGGGAAGCCGGCTCAATGCTCCCTTGTCACCAGGGAGCATGGAGCCAGGTTCACGGCCATTGAGGAAGCCGGGCAGCGTGTAATGACTTGCCGCCCGGCTTCCTGATACCGTTTTCAGGATAGGCATCGGGAGCATTCGGGCGAGTACGAGTACTCGACCAAATACTCGGTATCGGCACCAATACCAATACTAGTATCGGTATCTGTGCATCCCTATTAGATACAGTGGAGGACTGAGTTTAGCCACTCAGGAACAGAAAGTGTGGTATTCACAGGATCACCAAATAAAGGAAAATAAGCCTAAAAAAATAAAACGAATGCAGCCATCACATCTAAGGACTGGTCTGCTGTACTATATGACATATTTGCACTCGGGTTTAGATACACTTTTTCTGTATGTATGGCATTCATACCAAAGGTGGCTCATCAGATGTTCATACAGAGGAAGGCAAACCAGCAGCCGCAATACGTTGCTTGGGTGGAAGCTGCACTCGCTCGCCTTCTCCTATCCCAAGCAATTGAAAAATGAAATATAATGAACTGCACCGTAAAAGCAGCTTGTTACCGCAATTCATTTTCAGGCGTTTTACTATAGAATATGGTGAATTCCTGCGGTAGCTGTTTCATGAAATCACTTAGGAAATATACTTGAAATGTGTCATAAAAAGAGCAAATTGAATAATATATTCGCATAACTGGGGGAATTACTCATAATAGATAAATCCTGGCTCGCTGCCATGACGGTTTTCAAGGAGAAAGGAGGAAATATCATAGAACAGGTGATCTCATTTTCCGTCTCTCCCGTATAGTAGTCCCGGCAGCGAGACGGCTGGCTGATGGTGCACAATGCACATTGATCAGTTAGTGTTACAGTAATACAGTAACACACACGTTGTCAAAGCTGACGTTTATTCTTCTTATATTTTTCATTTTCCCGGTCCGCCTTTCCCAACTCATCCACATGCTGATGAATTTTATAAATACAACCTTTTTTTATTTTCATTACATATCCCTTTTGGGATCCATTTTTTCTTGCTTTATTTCGTCGAGTCTTTGCCGTCGCGGACAACGCTGGACGTCGTAATTGACGCTGGATTACGTTGATGGATCCATTTTTTTGGGCGGGGGCGGGGGTTCTTTAATAAAAGACTTTTCAAAAACTTGTTTTTTTTTTTTTTCAATTACAGGATTTTTTCTAAAGTCTGGTCTCTTTTTGCTAATTTTTTGTTAACCCTTTAGTAAATGGGTAGGGGTACAAGCACCCCTTACTCATTCACAAGGGGGAGGGCCGCATCTGACTGCCCCTATTAAAGGGGTACCCTGATGTGAATAAGCTCGCTGCCCGCACCGCCACAACCAATGGCCCAGGGCTTGTGGGGAAGAGGCCCTTGTCCCCAACGGCATGGGGACAAGGTGTTTTTCCAGGGGCGACCCCTTTCCTGCCCTGACATGCCTGTGCTCGGATCAAGGATCTGGTATGGAATTTTAGGAGGGACCCTTTTTTTTTTCTTTTTAAATGTAATTTTTGCTGCAGCAGGTTCTATACATCGTACAAATTTGCCACTTTACAGACAGTGTAAGGGACACACACCCCCCGGCACGATATTTAAAGGAATTTTACATTTTTATTGTTTGCGCTTTAAGTGATGCTAAAATCACTGCTCCTTTACAAACGCTACTTTAAAAAAAAAAAACGTTTCATTGATTCATGTCCCCCAGGGCAGTACCCGGATCCCCATACGCCTTTTTATGGCCAATAAATTGCATATAAGGCTTCAAAATGGGAACATTTGCTTTTTAAAGTTCTACCCCCATAGACTTGCATTGAGTTCAAGTTCAAATTCGAACTTTTCCCATGTTCGAAAGTTCTAATTCGAACCGGACAGGGGGGGTGTTTGGCCCATCACTAATGCTGAGCCTCCACGACTGAAAAGGGAAGGTCCATGGGTTTTCTGCTTTGAGGAGGGGAGGTCTATGGGTGTCCTGCTTTCGGAAGGCAGGGCCCATTAGCATTCTGCTTTAAAAGGAAGGAGCCCTTGGGCATCCTGCTCTGGGAAGGGAGGGTCCATGGGGGTCCTGCTCTGTTTAGGGAGCATCCATGGGGATCTTGTTTTTTTAAGAGGGAAGATACATGGCCAATGTTGCTTTGGGAAGGAAGGGTGTGTGTGTGTCCTGCTTTTGGAAGGGAGGGCCCATAAGCATTCTGCTTTGTGGGGAAAGTGTCCATGGGTGTCCTGCACTGTTAAGGGAGGATTCATCTCAAATAGTCTTTCTCAAATAGATCTTTATTGAGTTTAACAGTACAAATGTACACATACAGTTTACATTGTCAGCTAAACAGTAAATAGAGAACATGTATCACTTCTGAAATGTAACAGCAGAGGAGGAGTTTAAGGTTGATCCCTGGGGTTGTGGCACAAAAGCGGAGGATATCTCCGACCGTTCATATAGATCTATGTTCTTGCCTTGGTATGCTATGACATAGGTCCACTAGGTGGGTTTAGAAACTTAGTTTGTGGGTTGACCCCACCATTCATGGGGTTAGGGGGCAAAATAATGGTGCAGGCGTATAGAGGTCAAGGCGTCTTGTTTTTTTAAGGGAGGATACATGTTCAATGCTACTTTGGGAAGGGAGGGTCCATAAGTGTCCTGCTTTGGGAAGAAATGGTTGCGTCGGCATCCTACTTTGGAAGAAAGGGTTGCGTGGGCATCCTGCTTTGGGAAGAAAGGGTGCATGTGCATCCTGCTTTGGGAAAGGATGGCGTGTGCGCATCCTGCTTTGGGAAAGGATGGTGTGTGGGCTTCCTGCTTTGGAAAGGGAGGGTCCACCACCATCCTGCTTTCTAAAGGTAGGGTTCATGGGCACCCTGCTTTTGGAAGTGAGGGTTTATAATCATCCTGCTTTGGCATTCATTTTTTCAAGTCCATATACACCAGTAGGATAATGAAACCTAAGGTTCATTTATTGCCCATCTCTAGTAACTAGCTTTTTTACCTTCACCAAATCTGAAAGAAGCTTCACAATTACATCCCCCATCACATTTCTTCTTTTATGTCTGTGTATTTTATACTTGCACATAGAAGTCTGTGCAGTTCTATTGACAACCCCCAATAACATATTATGCAATCTCTCTCTATGCATTGCAGTGTGTGCACCAATGTATCAAGTCCTACACGTGTTCACGCCACGTAACTCTGATATTAATGGACTTGTCCCGCCGTTATTAATGCCTATACAGGGGGACCGTAGCAGCGGCTACGCTGCCTCCACATACATCTCGCTTTTTCTGCTTCATTTCTCGCCGTAACAAGCTGGAGAAACGTTGTTTGATGGTCTAACAGAGGAAACTGCTTAATAGGCAGAAAGCAGGCGATACATACATTTACTTTGATGTTTGTCTGTCAGACTTTGTAACAAAATTCCGCCCGAGAGCCTTTCTGGTAGAGTTCACGGGGTCATTACTGCATCTGATCTGGAGGTTAAAAAAATCCGCAGGGACCTCTATCCTATTGATTTTTCAACCCAGAGAAGATACAGAGTAACAGATGGTAATATGTTATTCTCACCTCTCACCATTCGTATCTGGGAAGATGAAGGAATCACATGTAAGTGTGTTCCAAAAAACAATACATCACAAACAAATTCTGTTAGCACAGGTGGACTGTTCAAATGGTAATTAAAGGCATGGTTTTCATACACTGCACTGATGATGGTCAACAAGCGTGAAACAGCTGTCTGCAATTTGGAAAATATGGTTCTATAATATTTGGGTATATCTGTGTTAGGGCCAGGGGCGTCCCGAGGCCGGGTGTCAACCGGAGCAGATACCGGGTGACATCATCACGCATGCGCGGTCATCTTCTTAATACTTGATGGCGGCCATCTTGGTGATGCAGAGAGAGGTGGGGATGTTCACCCAGCAGGATAAGGTATGCCGCCAGATACCCTTCTCTCTCTCCTGCAGCTGTCGGGCTCTCGATCCATGACCGAGCGCCCGACTTTTCAGAGGGGGTGACACCAAAATGACTGTCAGCGATTTTGGTGTCACCCCTCCAATGGTGTCACCCGGGTGCGGGCCGCACCCCCCTTGTGATGCCACTGGTTAGGGCCCATTCACACTGGTGCAAAAGGTAAGAAACTGTGATTTTTATGACTGTGGAGAAACAAGCCCCAACAGCCTTTGCCAGCAGTGGCACGGCCAAATTGGTACACTGTATAAATGAATGGCTAATGGCTACGCTGTTCGCATGTAACCGCTCATTAAATACCTTTCAAAAGATGCCGAGAACCACATTCAGATGCATTTCCTGTAGACCTGTGTCCAGATTTCATTGTAGCTTCCTAATATCTCCCATTGTAGTTAAACATGCAGAAGCACTGTGCTCAAAAACCAGTACACAGTTTTTTTTACTACTCCCTCCCAGCTCCACCCCTCCTCCCTAATGCCCCGCCCACATCCCCGGACACCTCGCTACTTTACAAGTCTATAGACTGTGGCCCAGATGCATGTGACATGTTGAGCTTTGTATTGTGGGAGATGATCCAGAAGCACCAAAAAACAGCAGAAGCTACTCAGAAGAGGCAGGGATATGCAGCAAGAAAATATTTTGAAGCATAATATCAGAGCCTTTTTGGAAGCCACTGTGTGTAGGGGTGAAACGTTAGGGTTAAACGTGTGTGCAGCCCTCCCTGTGTGCCCATGATTTTACTCTGCAGACTCTGCTGGATATACGGGATCCGTTTGGGGACACTGATGGCAAAGCAAACCAACCAAATCATCAGGGGCTGACTGGCAACTTTTAGCCCAGGGGGCAAGTACAACCTAGAGGCCCATGGTGCAGCAACTTGGCCTCCCTCCCGCTCTGCCTCTTCCCCCCGCCTTCTCCTTGCCCGTCTGCCACTTTTGCCATCCATGTAACGGTAGTGTGAATGGTCGGGTGATGTGAGGCAGGGAGGAGGTGCGGTGTGTGGAGCGTGGATGCGGGCGGGCGGGTCTGGCAGCGGCAAGCGTGAGGCGGGGAGGAGGTGATGCATGTGGATGC
>NW_017307663.1:153177-155795 GCF_000935625.1 Nanorana parkeri | reverse complement strand
ATTCACCTGCATTCGTTAGTGCGGCCGCACATATGGAATACAACTTTCCAGCTTTGTTATCAAACACAGGTCTTAATACCACTTCATAGGCAGGAGCCGACATGGAGGATCACAGCAGGCCTCGCAGCAATTATACCAACATACAGGAAAATAAAGTTGCTGAAACCGGGGACCAGCAGTCTGGGACAGCCATTGTGACCATTATCTCATGCATGCTTGAAGTCTTTTTTGTTAGGAATTGTCTCACCACCTAAACCACATCAGAAGTGAGTAATTCCTTCTTTTTTTCTCTTCTTTGACAATGAGTATTTGCTTGCCTAACACAGCGCTTGTGTCCAATATCAGTGACTCTTTGTGACCATCACTAACGGTCACTAGATTCTCATCTACATCAATCAACACAGGGCTATATCAGGGAGGACTTGTTTGTCATTTTAATTGATTTTAGATGTTCTTTGTCAGTAGGTGTGTTTATATGTTTTTCTACTTTATTATTAATTCCCATTAAAATTTGTTACATTTAGCATTACCTGTTTGATTATTATAGACAGCTCCTATTTTGGGATTCCGTATTTTCGGGGAACTTTGCTTATTATAGATTGACGCTGGAACCCAGGAGTTTTTTGTCCACTTTATTGTTATTTGAGGCGCTTCTCCTTTCCCCATTTGTTATTATTTTTTTGTGTATTTCATAATGCTTGTTCTGTGTTGCTGGCGCATTTACATCTCCTTTAAATTGGACCTAGCCTCGAAAAGATTTGCAATCGTATGGAGAACTTCTAAAATGTGTATTATACCTAAGCAATACCCTGAAAAATCTACCTTTTTGTCTGGACTTCCTACTGAAAAACAGCAGTGCACTTCCTGCGCCTTGGCACTCCTGTACCTACAGCTTCATAGCTGTATATCTGCAGTGTGAGATCACAAAAGGCACTGTTGCCTCTGACTACTAGTCCCAGCAGATATGGGGTAATATATGGTGATGTCACTACTGTGCTGCTTATAGCTGTTGTGATGTTTAGGGATATTAGCACATAGGGTGAGCGCTTAAGGATACAGTCCACTCGCGATATCTTCTGTTTAAGGGCTCGGTAGCCCACTTTTATTTAAACAAAAGTTCATACATCCACCTTGTATACCCTCGCAGGGGTTGTTCAGCATAACATCCATGCAATGCTTCAAAACAACACAACGTTAGCCTCCTGGCTTCTACTTTACACATTACCACTTCTGACCCACTGGTCCTCTTGGAAGTCTTGTCCCACACTTGTACTAGTGGCCCCTCAGGCTCACGCCTCTCGGCTCTCCTAGCCTCACCAGTTCTCCCAGCCTCCCTGGCTGTCTTTGTTTGCCTCCAGCACATACACCATCTGACTTCACTTTAACTTCTGAGGCAGTCCCCCTGACCCCTGAACACGGGGTCCTATTTTTCAGCAGGAGATTTTTCCCATAGCCAGCATCCTTTCCTTAAGGGCTGTGCACACTTGTGCAATCATTGGCTGCTGGTCACTGCTAAACCCTGGACCCAGGGCTGGAGCTTTCTTCCCTCCTGAATCACTATGAAATCTCCCAGTTCCAGGATCCCAAACAGAACCCAGAGAAACCCTTGCTTCCTGACACCTCTCAGCCCCTCTGGCTGATAATGCTCGGTGATCAGAACACCCAATTCTACAGTGGGATTGCCACACAATACCACACTGTATATCTGCAGTGTGAAATCATCTAGGGCACTGCTGCCACTGACTGCTAGTCTCAGGAGATATGGAGTATTATATGGTGATGTCACTACTGTGCTGCTCGTAGCTGTATATCTGCAGTGTGAAATCTCATGCACTGTGGTCTCTGACTGCTAGTCTTGGGAGATATGGAGTGAGATTTGGTGATGTCACTACTTTGCTGCTCAAAGCTTTATATATGCAGTGTAAAATCTGAGGCACTGCTGCTTCTGACTGCTAGTCTTGGGAGATTTGGTGATGTCACTACTCTGCTGCTCACTGTTCCCCTTGCTGGAGAGGAAGCTGTACCTGAGAACCTGCAGTGCAAGGATCTCCCTGCTTATGCTCCATCCATTCTGTGGTTCTGTGCTTCCTCCACCTTTCCTGCTTCTTCTTGATTATTCCTTCACCAGTCATGGGGGGCGGGGCATCTTGGACATGAGGCCTGCTCCTCTACCAGGGTGGCTGCCTCCACATAGAGACACAGTGCAGAATAACTCATGGTAGATCAATAATGGGGAAAAAGGTCAAGAGCCTAGAGGTAACACTGGTTCTAGTTCTTTGCCTTTTTTGGACACAGCTTCCATTGTACAGGTCCTCTTTAATCCGCCACTGGGGACACCTAATCATGGTCAGTGATGCAATTATATAAAGATTATTACAGGCATATACTTATTTCTCACCACTCGCAGTAATAGCAACTGCAAGCAACCAGGCCCGGCGCTACCGCAAGGCAAGGCAAGCGGCCGCCTGAGGGCGCTGCAGGCTTGCGCTATGTTTTTTTTTTTCACTTACCTTCGGTGTGGTAGAGCAGCGGCGAGTCAGCGCTGGTCCGGTGGGAGGAGCTCCAGGTGGGGTCCTAATTTAGTTGGCCGGCGACTGCCAGAGGATCCCGACACGCGC